>NC_083727.1:17981363-18284393 GCF_028564815.1 Eubalaena glacialis
TGGTGATTTAAATTCATGCTCACTGTTAAAAGGAAAAATAACCAAAACAATAATAACAAATCAAACAATGGTCCATCATACTCAAAACTGTAAGACTCAAATTGACAACTGAAAAAAAAATTGCTCGAGCAGAGTTTTTTTTTTAATTCTTAAGCATGAAGCCAGTTTCAGCAAAACAACATCACCCGTCATGTTAAAGTTGTTAGGACCACTTGGATTGATTATATAAATTGGCGGCATTTACTATACATTTCGTTTGGTCTTCTGTATAACAGCTTTGTATGAAGGAGTTCATATTTACTTTCAAGTTTGTGGGTGTAGATCTACGTACAAATAGATTATATTAGAACATGTGTTTTTGAGTCAACACCGGAGACTCATTTTTTTAAACTTTAAAAAGTGTACTTCTATTACTTCATTCTGAAAAATACTAGATGTTGTGCCTGGCTCCAGGGATACAAAGATGTAAAACATCTGGAGAGACCCTTCTCCGGAGGCATGTGTCATCTGCGGTGGAGGAGGGAAACACATATAAACACATCCATGTAAAATATGAGGTTGTGTGAAAACAAGTGGGTGTCTAGAAAAGGGAGAGACTAAAAATCTACTTTTTTCTATTTTGGAGCAACTAAATGAACAAAATATATTACCTTTTTTTCCCAAGCTATTAACAAGCATACTGCAGGGTAACTTTCCCAATCATCGTCTGTTTTACTAGAGAACTAAAGTGAAAATTGCAATCTGTCTGCTGTAGAACATACTGGAGCATGATCTCAAACTGATTACAGACTTGTCGAATTGTATCAGCATCGATTTATAACGCAGGGCCCTGCGGCGTATCAGTGTGGTGCCATTTCTTAAATGCAGCGCTCAGGCTCTTGAAATGGATCCTGGGACAATCCCATGCGAGCTTTTAAGCATCACTTTTATTACAATCAGGTTGCTGTTTGGACCCTTCAGAGGTTTCTGCAGAACCATTTGAGGGGTGGCGGTGGAGGAGGGTACTTGTAGGATCCTGAGTTTCTTCACTGAGCTAAAATGCTGTCAGGGGTATAAAAATCATTGAACAACAGCCTATGTTAAAAATTGTATTCCTAATCTTACAAAGGCATCTACTGAAACAAAAAGTAATTCTATAAGATCATGCATTAATGTTTGCATTACCAGAAAAGGATAGGAAATACACATTTTAGACCAAAATGAAAAAAGCTTTCCAGAGTAGGATGGTATGATTAAGTCATACTCTTTGGAACCGTTGCTTAAGAGAAATTTGGTTCATTCACTCATTCATTAATACATATTCACTGAATTCCTACTACGTGTCAGGCACTGTAGTTAGCCATGTGACATGGCATTAGCTGATCATTACTATTAGTACATTTAAAGAAAAGGAAAATCCTAAAACCAAAATGAGGTACATTTTAATTTACAGAAATCACTTGCTGCTTCCTAAATAAATTAGGTAAACGATGCACAAGCTTCACCAGGTTTTACTCTGACAAAAATAGTAATCAAGGTGGCTAGGAAAACAACACTATTATGAAGCACTGCCATTTCACCCGAGCCATTCAGGAAACATCTTTCCTTTGATCTTTACACCCACTAAGTGATAGAACTCCTCTGTCCAGTGGATAGGTCAGACACCTCTACCGCTGCACAAATATCATTCAAGAGAAAACACTATCGCCCAACTTGATTACATGGAAATTGGTTTTGTACAATAGAAGCCTTTTTGTTCAGACTACTATGGCCTCCTATGGTGTAACTTTCTTTACAGAGTTAATAGACTAGAGATGGATTTTGAATTTCACACATATACACAAAAGGCTCATTACCATTTACATTTGTGCATGGCTAACAAAAAGGAGCAGGAGCTACCGCAAATCATTAAAGCCGAAAAATGAAATTGAACCGAGGTAAGGAAAGCCTGTTTTCTTAAAGCTCATTTAGTATGGATTAACGTTAATTATAACAGGATAGTCCAACCTATAAAGAAAAACTGTGCTTTGTTTCTAGATGTTCAGAAATGTAGATAGGATCCTGGTTTAATTTTAAAGTTCATTTTAACATCTGGACATTGGGATGCTAGTTTGTCAAACATTCATTTCTAAAAAATAAGTCTGAACTTGAAATGTTGATTCTAATTAGAAATGAAACAAATAGTTTTCAGGCAAGAGAATAAGAAATAATGGAGGTAAAGGAAGGGATATAGAAAAACCATATGTGTACTTAATTTCTCCACCTGAAAGCACTGAAATTCTTACTCACCCTCAGTGGGTCCAGAGGCCACCCTAACCCCCATACCCCACCTCCCATGGATTTGGAGATGCTGCTGCTTCCACATCCCTTCTGTTCTCCCCATACAAGCCCCATGCTCCTGGTCTCCTCAACTTTTCTGGTTTCCCTCTTTCTCCTTACCCATATGTGAGAGTATACCTGCCTCGGGATGTGTGGGAGTAAGTGGGAAAGAGAGAAAGTCTCCACCATGACTCTGGGAATTACGGGGAAGGACACACCAATTGACATCCTACCTCCTCCTAGCTGCCTCCCTTTCTTAGGACCTCTTCTCACCCACGATGCCCTCGAGTCCAGCAACTTACATTCCAATCCTCTTAAACTCTAATCCCAGCCTCAGCTCCTGGGCCCAATGGGCACACATCTGGGAAGCCCCTCTCCAAGCTCCAGACAGAAGTTGGAGATATGTTCCAGCTCCTCGGGTTGGGAAGAGTAGGACTGAGATTCATAAACATAAGGTTGTCTTTTACTGTTAGAAGGCTGCTTCACACAAAAGCAGTTGCCCTTGGATAAGATTCACTTGGAATTTGTAAACTCTTTCTTTCTGGCCCTATTCCTACAGTTTTGTCTACATTGCTTGCAGTGAGTAGCAAGAAAAGAATGTACAGAGGAGTCAGATAGAAGTAGGTGAATCTGACATTTCAATGTATTAAGACATCAAATTGACCATGTAGGATGAAAGGGTCCCAAGGGGTAACTGTAACTTGCTGGTGTCACAGTCCTAAATCCAGATTCTGGATTATAACCAAGTTCCTAATGTCATCAGTGATGGGACATGCTGCTTCTTCCCTCCAGGCCAGAGACAGGTCCAGGCAAGCGGTGATTGGTCCGGGATACTGAAGGGGCATACCCATGTTTATCACAAAACACATCCACTGTTTTTTATCTTCCTGTATCCTAAAAGGAGTGATGGATGGTTGGAGGAATGATACATGTAGGCATTTGCCAGGTGAAGCACATTGGCATTTGTCTCAGTTGTCTTACATGACTATTCGTGAGAGACCTGTATGGGGGCTCTCTAATCCAGCACACTAAAATTGACTTTTAATTATGGAAGTATAACTAACACACAATAACTGCACCTGTTTCAAGAACACAATTTGCTAAGTTTTGACATATGCGTGCCCCCATGAAACCATCTTCCCATTCAAGATAGTGAGCATATGTATCAACTCCTAAAGTTTCTTCATGCCCCTTTGCCCAGCACACTCAAATTTCCAGCATTATTTCAATGGAAGAAACCATCTGATTTATTCTCCAAAATGTACCACAGTATCAGTTCAATTCCATATGACATTACCTTCCATTGAAGTATCTAGAACTCAAGTTTCTAACTGTCCAGAGCTCAAAATGGTTTGGCTTATTCCATTAAAGAGATGTGTTCATGCGTGTCCGTGTGTGTTCACATAATTAGGTACACACCCTTACATCTTAATGTAATATGCAATCGAAATAGTGGTTCTTCCAAAAAATAAGTTACATTTTTTTTAACTAAAGCAAAATTTTGGAAAGATTTCTTCTCACTGAAATGTCTTTTCTTTTCACCATATGGAACCAACCTTTCTGGCACATCTTAGTTACAGATTTAGAAACACAATTATTTGAGCTTCAATTAGCCATTCAGATTATTATGCAAAACAGTCAACTTCATGGGACCGGAAGGACACAAACGGGGGCCAAACAATGAGCTCTTGTCACTCTTGCTGTGTGAAAATTGAATGATAACACTCACAACAGGGGTGTCAGGCTCTGTGAACCTGTAGCAGGGATGCTGCTACCCAGGCAGTTCCTGGACAGCACACAAAAACCAGGCTCCCCGGAGGTTAAAATGATTCAACCAACCCCTTCACAAATTATTGTTTTCTGGGTAGCATCTTTCTACAAACCATACAACTATGGTTTAAAAAAAGAGAACTTTCTGTCTTTTCATATTTCTAAGAGTGACTTTTTTCCTGCATACCAGGTAGCATGACCTTAGCTGAGAGAAAAGACTATTTAGTAAGAAAAAAAAAAACCACTGTGGTTCATGTCAGAGGCCACTAGCTTTATGAAGAAACCTCTTCCCTTGCCACATGGCAACTGGAAGGAGCATCAATCAATCAATCAATCAATACTTGCTGAGATCAGATGTAGCCACTTTCCTTCACTACTGCAGTTGTCAGATTTATGAAACAAACAGTTTGCTTGAGCCTGAAATGAAATACTTTCTATTACTACTGCGTATGTAGCCTCACAGAATACTGGACCATTCACTTGTTCCATAAATATGTATTGAATTTCTACTATGTTCAAGGCATTATGGGGCATATAAATATGAATATGACATAATGTGGCTCTCAGGGAGTTTACATCATGGCAGAAATGCATGTGGCACTCAAGAGAGCATTTAACTATGGTGGTGATGGAAGAAGAGAAATCTAGCAGGAAGTCTGAAGCAAAGGCTTTCAGATCTAAGGCAGTTAGGAACAAGCTAGGCAAGGTTTCCATTTTAACTAACAACTTTCTCTTTGTAACCTGATCTGACTTCCATTATTAGACCTGTTAGGTGTCTTTGCTTTTTTTGTCTCTGTGTCTCTTTCCTGAACTAGACTAGAGCCCCTTTGAGGCCATGGACAAACTTATCTTTTATGTCTTTGTATCAGCATACAGTAGGTGATCTTGTGTTGCTGAATGAACAGAACACAGTGGAAAATACATCATCTTCAGCACATGACTTTCAAGCCAGCCTGATCATAGTAGATTGCTTTCTAGGGATGGTTTAGAAGCATCCCTACTGTCCTTTCATGAGGGAGAACTTTGTTTAATTTGCTACTTCCATGATGTATTCCCAATAGGAAAAAGCATTTTTTTCTGTTTATAAAATAAATGTAGCTTCATTATATACAGTTTTGCATACACACAGAAAACCATAAAAAAATTGTCCTTTGTACTCTGCTCACTAAGATTATGGCCCATTTTCTTGTCTTTTTATGTAGTAATATTACATAAGTACTCTGTACACATTTAATATTTTAATACCACTTGAATATATATGTATAATTAATTACTACTTTGATCTGGTAATTTATTCATCTTTCTAATATATTTTTAGTAGTACAGTCCCATAAACAAAAGGGGCGTATTAAGCTTGAGCTCTAAAAGGAGATTGTTCGCTCTTAATCTATCAGAGTGTGTTTTTTTTTTTAATCATCTCTTTCAGAATGGAATTGAAGCCAGATTAAATACTCTGCTACCAGTTCTATTTTGGGTATAAATCATGTGACAGTCATCCAAGATATTCAGCCCCCACTTGACCCCTGGGAGGGGTACCCTTCAACCAAGATGGCAGGACTACCATCTGGGACATTTTCAGTAAAAAGCAAAGGCCAAGCCCCAGATCTCTTATAGGCACAGACCTTTCAGAAGAAATAAAGTTGTTTAGGAACGCTCCAAAGTGCTTTATTAAAAGAGTTATTAAACAAACAAACAAAATGTTAGAGCATGTCCTTCCCTTCCCATGTCTCAAAGCCCTCCCATGCCTTTCCTGCTCCCAGCCTCTTTCTGGAATCGTTTCCCTGCACCGTCTGCCTCAGGCATCATCTCCATTGCAATGCCCTTCCTGGTGGCTACTGCCACCTAAGTTAGAGTTGAACACTCCCTCCTTGGCGCCCTCATTATTCCCATCCTTGCTTTTCCTACCATGCCACGGACACCTGGACACACTGATTAGATTGTATGTCTTAGTCTCACTCTTCAACAATTGAGTCTTGAAGGGACAATATTGCGACGTTCATTTTTATATTCCCACTGTTCAGCATAGCACTTGTCACACAGAGGCGCACCTCATGTTGCCGACTGAATAGCTGACTGCATGAGGTCCTAAAGGGCACACTACAGTTGGAAAGGCAGAAGTGGACATGGGGAGCCCACTGCATGATCAGATTCACTGAGCTCTAAGAAGGGTCACTTTACCAATCTTTGGCATGAAGCCTTGCGTTAATACCATGCTGTGGAATCTACACAAAAGAAACAATTTCCCAATGTTTTTCTAAGTAAGAGTCGCCAGAGATGGCCTATTGGGTAGGTACTTAGGCCTGTTCATCCCTTTCAATGCAAAGGCTGACATCATTTTTCCAGCCTCTCCTCAAATGCTATGCCTGATCCTCAGCAGGGGATCCTTCACTCAGACCTTCCCTGTTTCCCCCTGAATACTCAAAATTTGAGGAAAACATTTAAGACCTCCCTTCTTGCCAACTACAGCTCCCTCTGGCCTTTTCACTGCTAAACATTGATATTTTCAGAGCAAGTTTCACCAGAAAAAAGAAGCCAAATGAAATTTGCATGCCAAAGGTACACATATCATTTTAGGCATGCAAATTATTGTTTTTAGAAGAATAAAAGGCTGTAAATATTTTGAGAAGTGGGCCCCTAGTGCCTCTTAAGTATTCTCAACTACACTGTGTGCTTCATAATTATGTAATATATAGAATACCAGCTGCTTTGAATGGTACTCTGGAGGTTTGGATGATATCAAAAAGCTCTCCTCCCCCAGTGAGAGCCATATTCAAGCAAGCAGTACCATAAAGCCAGATCCAATTGACACTGAGTTGCTGGATTTTAATACACTTTAAAACAGATCTTTAGTCTACGTGGTGTGGTTACAGAGGAGCATATTTTTGCCTAAAAATATAGAGTCCTATGAAGTTGTATACCTATAAAGTGTATTAATATTTATTATCTCATTAACATCTGTCTGAAGGGATACATACATAGGTTTACTTTTGGATATATGTGAATATACTCATATGTTACATATTTAAATATTTATGTCTTTGCATTCAAAAACACACATACATTTAGTTAAAAGACAAAACCCTAGTGAGAGGAACCAAGACGGCAGAGTAGAAGGACGTGCTCTTACTCCCTCTTGCGAGAACACCAGAATCACACCTAGCTGCTGGACAGTCGTCGACAGGAAGACACCGGAACTCACCAAAAAAGATACCCCACATCCAAAGACAAAGGAGAAGCCACAGTGAGATGGTAGGAGGGGTGCAATCACAGTAAAATCAAATCCCTTAACTGCTGGGTGGGTGACTCACAGACTGGAGAACACTTATACCACAGAAGTCCATCCACTGGAGTGAAGGTTCTGAGCCCCACGTCAGGCTTCCCAACCTGGGGGTCCGGAAATGGGAGGAGGAATTCCTACAGAATCAGACTTTGAAGCCTAGTGGGAATTGATTGCAGGACTTCAACAGGACTGGGGGAAACAGAGACTCCACTCTTGGAGGGCACACACAAAGTAGTGTGCGCATCAGGACCCAGGGGAAGGAGCAGTGACCCCAGGGGAGACTGAACCAGACCTACCTGCTAGTGTTGGACGGTCTCCTGCAGAGGCGGGGGGTGGCTGTGGCTCACCGTGCGGACAAGGACACTGGTAGCAGAAGTTCTGGGAAGTAATCCTTGGCCAGAGCCCTCCCAGAGTCTGTCATTAGCCCCACCAAAGAGCCCAGGTAGGATCCAGTGTTGGGTTGCCTCAGGCCAAACAACCAACAGGGAGGGAACCCAGCCCCACCCATCAGCAGTCAAGAGGATTAAAGTTTTACTGAGCTCTGCCCACCAGAGCAACAGCCAGCTCTACCCACCACCAGTCCCTCCCATCAGGAAACTTGCACAAGCCTCTCAGATAGCCTCATCCACCAGAGGGCAGACAGCAGAGGCAAGAAGAACTACAATCCTGCAGCCTGTGGAACAAAAACCACATTCACAGAAAGATAGACAAGATAAAAGGCAGAGGGCATGTACCAGATGAAGGAACAAGATACAACCCCAGAAAAACAAATAAATGAAGTGGAGATAGGCAACCTTCCAGAAAAAGAATTCAGAATAATGATAGTGAAGATGATCCAAAACCTCGGAAAAAGATTGGAGGCAAAGATCGAGAAGATGTAAAACATGTTTAACAAAGACTTAGAAGAATTAAAGAACAAACAAACAGAGATAAACAATACAATAACTGAAATGAAAACTACACTAGAAGGAATCAATAGCAGAATAACTAAGGCAGAAGAATGGATAAGTGACCTGGAAGACACAATGGTGGAATTCACTGCTGCGAAACAGAATAAAGAAAAAAGAATGAAAAGAAATGAAGACAGCCTAAGAGACCTCTGGGACAACATTAAATGCAAAAACATTCGCATTATAGGGGTCCCAGAAGGAGAAAACAGAGAGGAAGGACCAGAGAAAATATTTGAAGAGATTATAGTTGAAAACTTCCCTAACATGGGAAAGGAAATAGCCACCCAAGTCCAGGAAGTGCAGTGAGTCCCATACAGGATAAACCCAAGGAGAAACATGCCAAGACACATAGTAATCAAATTGGCAAATATTAGAGACAAAGAAAAATTATTGAAAGCAGCAAAGGAAAAATGACAAATAACATACAAGGGAACTCGCATAAGGTTAACAGCTGATTTCTCAGCAGAAACTCTACAAGCCAGAAGGGAGTGGCATGATATATTTTAAGTGATGAAAGGGAAGAACCTACAACCAAGATTACTCTACCCGGCAAGGATTTCATTCAGATTCGATGGAGAAATCAAAAGCTTTACAGACAAGCAAAAGCTAAGAGAATTCGGCACCACCACACCAGCTCTACAACAAATGCTAAAGGAACTTCTCTAAGTGGGAAACACAAGAGAAGAAAAGGACCTACAAAAACAAACCCAAAACAATTAAGAAAATGGTCATAGGAACATACATATCGATAATTACCTTAAACGTGAATGGATTAAATGCTCCAACCAAAAGACACAGGCTTGCTGAATGGATACAAAAACAAGACCCATATATATGCTGTCTACAAGAGACCCACTTCAGACCTAGGGACACATACAGACTGAAAGTGAGGGGATGGAAAAAGATATTCCATGCAAATGGAAATCAAAAGAAAGCTGGAGTAGCTGTACTCATATCAGATAAAATAGACTTTAAAATAAAGAATGTTACAAGAGACAAGGAAGGACACTACATAATGATCAAGGGATCAATCCAAGAAGAAGATATAACAATTATAAATATATATGCACCCAACATAGGAGCATCTCAATACATAAGGCAACTGCTAACAGCTATAAAAGAGGAAATCGAGAGTAACACAATAATAGTGGGGGACTTTAACACCTCCCACCAATGGACAGATCATCCAAGATGAAAATAAATAAGGAAACAGAAGCTTCAAATGACACAATAGACCAGATAGATTTAATTGATATTTATTAGACATTCCATCCAAAAACAGCAGATTACACTTTCTTCTCAAGTGCGCACGGAACATTCTCCAGGATAGTTCACATCTTGGGTCACAAATCAAGACTCATTAAATTTAAGAAAATTGAAGTCATATCAAGCATCTTTTTGGACCACAACGCTATGAGATTAGAAATGAATTACAGGGAAAAAAACGTAAAAAACAGAAAAACATGGAGGCTAAACAATACGTTACTAAATAACCAAGAGATCACTGAAGAAATCAAAGAGGAAATCAAAAAATACCTAGAGACAAATGACAATGAAAACACGACGATCCAAAACCTATGGGATGCAGCAAGAGCAGTTCTAAGAGGGAAGTTTATAGCTATACAAGCCTACCTCAAGAAATAAGAAATATCGCAAATAAAAAATCTAACCTTGCACCTAAAGGAACTAGAGAAAGAAGAACAAACAAAACCCAAAGTTAGCAGAAGGAAAGAAATCATAAAGATCAGAGCAGAAATAAATGAAATAGAAACAAAGAAAACAATAGCAAAGATCAAGAAAACTAAAAGCTGGTTCTTTGAGAAGATAAACAAAATTGATAAACCATTAGCCAGACTCATCAAGAAAAAGAGGGAGAGGACTCAAATCAATAAAATTAGAAATGAAAAAGGAGAAGTTACAACAGACACCACAGAAATACAAAGCATCCTAAGAGACTACTACAAGCAACTCTATGCCAATAAAATGGACAACCTGGAAGAAATGGACAAATTCTTAGAAAGGTATAACCTTCCAAGACTGAACCAGGAAGAAATAGAAAATATGAACAGACCAATCACAAGTAATGAAATTGAAACTGTGATTAAAAGTCTTCCAACAAACAAAAGTCCAGGACCAGATGGCTTCACAGGTGAATTCTATCAAACATTTAGAGACGAGATAACACCCATCGTTCTCAAACTCTTCCAAAAAATTGCAGAGGAAGGAACACTCCCAAACCCATTCTATGAGGCCACCATCACCCTGATACCAAAACCAGACAAAGATACTACAAAAAAAGAAAATTACAGACCAATATCACTGATGAATATAGATGCAAAAATCCTCAACAATATACTAGCAAACAGAATCCAACAACACATTAAAAGGATCATACACCATGATCAAGTGGGATTTATCCCAGGGATGCAAGGATTCGTCAATATATGCAAATCAATCAATGTGACACACCATATTAACAAACTGAAGGATAAAAACCATATGATCATCTCAATAGATGCAGTAAAAGCTTTTGACAAAATTCAACACCCATTTATGATAAAAACTCTCCAGAAAGTGGGCATAGAGGGAAGCTACCTCAACATAATAAAGGCCATATATGAGAAACCCACAGCAAACATCATTGTCAATGGTGAAAAACTGAAAGCATTTCCTCTAAGATCAGGAACAAGACAAGGATGTCCACTCTCACCACTATTATTCAACATAGTTTTGGAAGTCCTAGCCACGGCAATCAGAGAAGAAAAAGAAATAAAAGGAATACAAATTGGAAAGGAAGAAGTAAAACTGTCACTGTTTGGAGATGACATGATACTATACATAGAGAATCCTAAAGATGCCACCAGAAAACTGCTAGAGCTAATCAATGAATTTGGTAAAGTTGCAGGATACAAAATTAATGCACAGAAATCTCTTGCATTGCTCTATATTAATGATGAAAAATCTGAAAGAGAAATTAAGGAAACACTCCCATTTACCATTGCAACACAAAGAATAAAATACCTAGGAATAAACCTACCTAGGGAGACAATAGACCTGTAGGCAGAAAACTGTAAGACACTGATGAAAGAAATTAAAGATGATACCAACAGATGGAGAGATATACCATGGTATTGGATTGGAAGATCAACATTGTGAAAATGACTATACTACCCAAAGCAATCTACAGATTCAATGCAATCCCTATCAAACTACCACGGGCATTTTTTACAGAACTAGAACAAAAAATTTCACAATTGTATGGAAACACAAAATACCCCGAATAGCCAAAGCAGTCTTGAGGGAAAAAAACGGAGCTGGAGGAATCAGACTCCCTGACTTTAGACTATACTACAAAGCTACAGTAATCAAGACAATATGGTACTGGCACAAAAACAGAAATATAGATCAATGGAACAAGATAGAAAGCCCAGAGATAAACCCACGCACCTATGGTCAACTAATCTATGACAAAGGAGGCAAAGATATACGATGGAGAAAAGACAGTCTCTTCAATAAGTGGTGCTGGGAAAACTGGACAGCTACATGTAAAAGAATGAAATTAGAACATTCCCTAACACCATACACAAAAATAAACTCAAAATGGATTAGAGACCTAAATGTAAGACCGGACACTATAAAACTCTTAGAGGAAAGCACAGGAAGAACACTCATTGACATAAATCACAGCAAGATCTCTTTTGATCCACCTCCTAGAGTAATGGAAATAATAACAAAAATAAACAAATGGGACCTAATGAAACTTCAAAGCTTTTGCACAGCAAAGGAAACCATAAACAAGATGAAAAGACAACCCTCAGAATGGGAGAAAATATTTGGAAACGAATCAACGGACAAAGGATTAATCTCCAAAATATATAAACAGCTCATGCAGCTCAATATTAAAGAAACAAACAACACAATCCGAAAATGGGCAGAAGACCTAAATAGACATTTCTCCAAAGAAGACATACAGATGGCCAAGAAGCACATGAAAAGCTGCTCAACATCACTAATAATTAGAGAAATGCAAATCAAAACTACAATGAGGTATCACCTCACACCAGTTAGAATGGGCATCATCGAAAATCTACAAACAACAAATGCTGGAGAGGGTGTGGAGAAAAGGGAACCCTCTTGCACTGTGGGTGGGAATGTAAATTGATGCAGCCACTATGGAGAACAGTATGGAGGTTCTTTAAAAAACTAAAAATAGAATTACCGTATGATTCAGCAATCCCACTACTGGGCATATACCCAGAGAAAACCATAATTCAAAAACACACATGCACCCCAATGTTCATTGCAGCACTATTTACAATAGCCAGGTCATGGAAGCAACCTAAATGCCCATCGACAGATGAATGGATAAAGAAGGTGTGGTACATATATACAATGGAATATTACTCAGCCATAAAAAGGAACGAAATTGAGTCATTTGTTGAGACGTGGATGGATCTAGAGACTGTCATACAGAGTGAAGTAAGTCAGAAAAAGAAAAACAAATATCGTATATTAACGCATGTATGTGGAACCTAGAAAATGGTACAGATGAACCGGTTTGCAGGGCAGAAGTTGAGACACAGATGTAGAGAAGAAACGTATGGACACCAAGGGGGAAAACCCCGGGGGGGTGGGAATGGTGGTGTGCTGAATTGGGCGATTGGGATTGACATGTATACACTGATGTGTATAAAATTGATGACTAATAAGAACCTGCTGTAGAAAAAAAAAAAAAAGACAAAACCCTAGATGCTTCTTTTCAACTATGACAAAGAGCAGAGATACATTTGAGCTTCTGGAGAAAAGAGTAAAGCATACTAATGCTTTCCATGGGGCCCCATGCCTGTCACAACTGTAGGCATCTTTCTGAAGCCTTCATAAAAGGACAGGTTAATTATTTACAGTCTTAAAAATCCCCTTCCTAGTTGCATATATTGTGAAAAAATATGAACTGTGTAAGAACTTTGACTATAAAGAGAAAAAGGATGGGGCCAAGACGCTTGACTTCTTCTGGGACTTCACACATGGCCAAGCCCAACAAGGAAATGGTAATTTAACAAAATGCTTTCAGAATAAAAAAGAGAGATAAGAAATGAAAAGACCCATAGCCTCCAGAATTACAATGTAGGCCTGGTTCTGCAACCATCAGCTTCTCCTTGGAAATCACTGGTCTTGAGTTCAAAGTGTTACTTCTGCAATTTCTTTTAGAAAAATGGAAAACTGTAGCTGTCCCCAAAGACCAGAGCAAAAGAAGGACTATCGTTTCTAGAACAATAGAAAATAGGAGTTCTATTCATGAAACTCAACGTAACAAGTCACCCAGAACTTAATTTGGCTAAAGCTGCCTTCAGGAAACAGGCATTGGAGTCAGCCTGTATTTGATTCCAGCTGTATAACTTACTAAGGGTGTGACCTTAAGCAAGTTACCTGACCTTTCTGAGACTCAGTTTTCTCATCTGTCAAAGGGCGACAATACTTACCTTGAAGTGAGATATCCTGATACAGTTCTTGCATCTTACGGGGGAAACACTAACAGGCAAGTCCTTACACAGGCCTTCCTACAATTTCCCAAATTGGTAGAGTCACAAAGTACTGTTAGTAATCGACCAGTCTGTATGTCGGCACTGCACACTCTTTGTGATTTCAATTCTATTGGAGTTTGAGCAGAAAAATGTACCTAGGAGAAGACTGAGATTGATAAGTGAACAGCTTGCAGAAGGTTTAAAAAAACTACCATGAATGGAAACACTTCCTGTGCATCTGCTCTTATACATCTCTACCGCCCTGTGTATCTGTTTCTCATGTAAAGTCCACACTGACTTTAACTCAAGCAGAAAAATTTGACTACTTTTTCATATATTACAAGAGACAGATAAGGCATGCTTACCTAATGATTTAGTGGTGTTACTCTTGTTCTAATAATTACTAATCACCAATGGTGCTAATATAGTGATAATAATATTGCAAATTTATCTTTGTTCTACTGCCACTGTCAGTTACCAGTGGTGTGAAGACAATCGTATTAATAGGTAACGAGAGGCCAATATTGACAGGGGAATAAAACATTTTTTGAATAGAGATGTCTTGCGGTTTAATTTACCAGCATTCTCTTAGCTGCCATACATGTCCATGACAGCCACTCTGTCACAGCTACATTAAATTAGAGCCCTACATTTCCTCCTATCTAAAAATAATCTCCCCACAATCTTGTTTCTCATTCAACAAATATTTATCTAGTGCTTGTGATAAGCCAGACTCTCTTTCTCTTCCTCTCCATGAAGAACCATCAGAAACCCATGATCTATACCAGAATATCAAATTGCAGCCTCACGGGCTATGTCCCATCTGCAGACTTGCCTTGTTCAGTTTGGACAGAGTTTTTAAAAATTTGAGCCAACATTTTAAAATGTGCAAATTTCACATCAAAAAAACCCTGGATTGTCTGTTTCTTTTGAAAAATCAAAACCACTGGCAACACGGGGCTCACATTTCCACATGGAAATAACTGACTAGGGCTCAAGTGGGGTATGGGCGCTTCCGCTCACCATATGCTTCTCCTACACACACACGCGTGTGCGCTCACTCGCTCACATGCACGTGCTCCTTTCAAGGACTGACCTCCTGACGCTGGAAGTCCAAGGTGGGTGTTTGAATTGCACCCTGTTCCATGTAACCACTCAGCCTCTGCACCCCAACACTCCTTCCTCACTTGCCACGCATTTCTGCCATTTGATCTCAAGGTAAATTTCATCCTCCTTATCAAACGCATGACCAGCCCAGTTGGTCCTTCTCCTCCTCCTCCCCAGACTCTCTATAATATCTGAATCCATTAACCAACCATGTTTTCTGGATTCCCCCTCCACCTGGGCTTCTTGGGGTCTCTCTCTTGGTTTTCATCCGATTTCCCCCTGACCTCTTCCTTCTCCTCAGGCATGGTCACTGGTTACTCCACGCCACCCTTTCCATGGAAACTACAGCTTTTATCCTTTCGCCAGTTCTTCTGACTACAGCAGCCTAGACAACCTCTACATTTCTATCTCCAGCTCAGGTTTTGGTCCTGGAAAGGAGATCTGTTTCTTGCACATCCCCAAACAGATGGCACCTTGAACTCAAGAGGTCAAAAGGTAAACTCGTGAGCGACCCCTACAGCTTATGTTGGAGTTTTCTGGATCTTCATGATCACTGCCCAGTCCTTCCAGGTACTCATTCCCAGTATCTAAAAACTTTCCTTGATCCTTTTGACTTGTGACAACTCCCTCCTCCATCTCTGCCAGACCCAGTCAACTCTGTCATCTAAAGGACCCTTCTGTCTCCCTCCTCAGCCACTCCCAAGGCCACGAGCAGAGATGAGGCCTCACCAGCCCCTTCCATGGTCTCCAGTGCAACGGGCTTCTGATTACACCCCTGGACACGACGTTCCTCCACTCAGATCCATCCTGCAGGTCAACAGCAGACAAATCTTCCCAAAACACTGTCACTCTTCTGTTCAAAAGCTATCTGTGGTTCCACATTGCCTAACGAAAAGTTCCAAATTCCTTAACCTGAGGCTAATATAATGATACGGCCTCAACCTACTCTTTTTACCTTTTCTTCTCCTACACTCTTTCATGCCACAAAGAAACTAAACTCTAGGCTCTTCCTATTTTCTGAGCTTTCCTGCACTGTACTTTTATCGTATTATTTCCTCCATTCAGAATAGATTTTTTTCCCCCCTCTGTTACCCGATGGTTAAATGTTGCGAATCCTTCCAGCTTTAGCTAAAATGTCCCCTCCATGAAATCCCTGGTACATCAAGTGGAAAAAAAAAAAATCATTCGATTGTTACTCTTCTACTATATAACATTTATTAAGTAATTAATAAATGCAGACATTGTACTTTCAACAACCTCATAAGGTATTATCACTGTACCAGTTTTAAAGATCAGAAAACAGGTTTGGAGAAGGTATATAACTTGCCCAGTGGTGCAAGGCAATCAACAGAGCACATGATTATATCCTCATTTATGGCAGTTAACATGTCTGACTTGGGACTTTGTATATTTGATTATCAACTCCACTAGAGAGATATAAGCTACTTGAGGTCAAGGTGAATGCCATGTATGAATACATTGTAGCACATCCACAGCACCTAGCACATGGGACGCACTTCAATGATATTTATGGAATTAATGAATTATATTACTTAACTTCTCTGTGCCACAATTTTCTTTCCTGTAAAATGGAGATAATAAAAGCACCTTCCTTGTGCCCTTGTTGTTGGCATTCAGTGAGTAAATCGAGTAGAGTTCTCAGAACACTATACAGCACACAGCACGTGCTACCTGAATGTTAGTTACACCAGGAGCTACCATGTTGATCGCTGCCGATTTGTGCCTCTTAAATGTCCGAGATGAAAGTGCTAACCCTAAGAGGAGAAACATTTTAGCATTATGCTGGGCTTGTACAGATTTTCTTCCATCTTTATTTACTGCCTTAATTTCTTTGGCAGGTGACTCAGAATCACCACATTCCCCAGGAGGTACTCAGAACCATCATTCTATCGTGCTGCCCAGTGGAATGGGACTAAGTCAGCACCACATGCCAGGTACTCCTGGGTCATGGACTCCTGAGGGCCAGGTAGAATCAAAAGGGTCAGTATCCTTTCACCAGCCTTTCCAGAAGATACCCCTTTAATAAGACCAGATTCACGGGGCTTCCCTGGTGGCGCAGTGGTTGAGAATCTGCCTGCTAATGCAGGGGACACAGGTTCGAGCCCTGGTCTGGGAAGATCCCACATGCCGCGGAGCAACTACGCCCGTGAACCACAGCTGTTGAGCCTGCGCGTCTGGAGCCTGTGCTCCGCAACAAGAGAGGCCGCGATAGTGAGAGGCCCGCGCACCGCGATGAAGAGTGGCCCCCGCTTGCCACAACTAGAGAAAGCCCTCACACAGAAACGAAGACCCAACACAGCCAAAAATAAATAAATAAATAAATTAAAAAAAAAAAAAAAGACCAGATTCACGGCATCTTCAGAAGGAATGATAAATATACTGACATTAATGTCTATGAGATGCATAGGACTATGTCAGTATAATATGAATTTATGATGTAATTATAACTAGTGAAGAAACAGGAATAAATAATTACATAAAAATTGTTATCCTCGTAATAACAAAAGCTTTCTAGAAAAAAATATATCAAAAGACCTCTCTTAAGAAAACACATATATTAATATATTTAGGCACAAAAAATGGTTACATACATGAAGACACTAGTTTCAACTTTCTGTTTAGTCATTCAATTGACATTTGCTGGGTAAATGCTAGAGCTAGACACTGCTATGAACCAGGGATGCAAAGATGAATAATTAAGTCTTTGTATTCAAGAAATATATCCAGTGGTTCTCAGTGGGGGAGAAGGGTGACTTTGCCTCCAGAGGACATTTGGCAGTTTCTGGAGACATTTTTAGCTGTCCTGGCTGGATGGGGAGGTGGCGGGGTGGGAGGGGGGCAGTCAGTGCTACTGGCATCTAGTTAGTAGAGGCCAGAGATGCTGCTAAACATACTACAATGCACAGGACAGCCTCCAAGACAAAGGGTGACCTGTCCCCACAAGTCAACGGTGTCAAGGTTAAGAAACCCTGATACAGACTTAGGGTGTTAAAACCTTATTCCTGATAACCTGAATCTGAGACTGGAAGTGAAATCAACATCTACACAGCCATACGCAATAGAAGAAATGAAGGACATTGTTCCACATTGAATTTTCTGTTATTTTGCCCACTTGATAAATTCTCTGGTGCCTCCATACTTTATTAATTGCATTTGTTCTTTAAAAAGAAAATGACCCGAAACTTTGTTTTCCCTAAGGCGCCACCCCAAGAGACATCAGCTTCAGAAACCCTGTTTCACTGATTCCCATGACTCAAGGGCAGAGCCGTGTGGCACGTTCTCCACAAAGTGGCTCCTCTGATGAGGTCTCCTCATGTCAGCTGGGCAGGGGATGGGGTCACCACACCCAGGCTACAGCTAGCTGAGTATCTGTAATCTGTCCCAGACCTGACTTTCTGGATGAGATCTAAATTTCCATGTTAAAGAACAGCACTGAGATTTTTAGATTCTGCAAACACCATCTGCTATAGAGAAAGGAACAACAAGAAAATAATGTAAATAGAAGAAATAGAAAGAGAAACCCATTTTGACAAATGGCAAAAAAAGATAGGCACAGGTCTGCAGGACAGATCAGTGATTCTCATAATAAATGCCTGTTTTACTGCAAAACATTAAATTCTATTTTTTGCCATAACTCACTGTACACGCAATCCAAGATCCATTAAATTAAATCTTAGCATCATAAACTTTGCTTCTATCATTTATAAATATATAACAAAATTATTGGATGGAATTCTCATCTTCTTTCAAAAGGCCTGCTTAATATGAGTCAGTGCGGTGTTGGTTCAGGCCACATACATAGGAACGGGATCATTTTGTCACCACTGCCATTTGTATGTCTGTAAATCTGTGGCTCTGGATTCAAACTGCTGACCTAAGCAGAGCTGCTTCAAACCAAGAGATGAACTGGATTTTATATACAGCTGATGAAATAACATGAAAAGAACTACTATGATTCAATATATTAGACATTTGTTTCATTTTTTTTGTTGTGAACTGGGAAAATAAAATAGTTGAAGTTTTGCTTAAAACTAAATTTTAAACAAGCCACTTTCCCAACAGGTCTAAACCTGGAGATACAAAGTTGATTCTGATAATTCCTTGGAAATAGTTTCACCCTCTTAGTGACAGGACAAGCTAAGATTCAGCCACCTAGAGGGCACAGAAAACACAGGACCATATTAATGCCCACGGTTGCTGCCTGACTGGCCTCCAATAAATGGAGGCCTCCTGCCTTTCAGGGAGCTGGTCCCACTCTCCCTCATGGTTCTCCAAAGGATGATGCTAACCGCTTAGTGGGCCTCTCATTTTGGCCTCTTAAGAGAAATGCCTCTTATTTCAGAAAACACTCAAAGTGGCTGAGGGGAAATTGAGACTCAAATTTTTATTTCTGTTTTCCACATGCATATTCCTATTTCACCAAAATATGACAAAGCACTATCACAATTTAGTATTATCCAGAAGAAGCCACATGTATCTGGTGTTCAGCTAAGTGCTCTGTTATGGAAAGTCAACAGACTAAGTCCTACAGCCTAATGATTTAGAAATAGCTTGGATACCCGTGCCTTTATGTAAATCCATGTGTAATGGAAAGGAAAGATAAGCCCTCGATAGAGATGCAAGTAAAATACAAAAAAGGCATCTAACTATAGGAAGTCTAAGGTTGTCATCCTCAATATCTTACCCACAGCAAGATGGATAATTTAAACCTTATCTCCATTTCAGTAAAGGCATGTTTACCGTGGGAGTGGGGAAAACTATCCAATCTTTAATGCAGTACTGTGTGCTGAAAAGAGCAAAGAATTTTTTTTTACTCAAATAGAGGATTAATTAGCTAAATTCTGAAAGTGCTTTGTTCTTTGAGTCTTGTTTTCCTCATCTGTAAATTTCTGTCTGTATTAGTCATCTCAGGTTGCTATAAAAAAAATACCATAGACTGAGTGGCTTAAACAACGGAAATTTGTTTCTCACAGTTCTGGAGGCTGGGAGGTCCTAGATCAAGGTGTCAGCCGATTACGTTTTTGGTGAGAACTCTCTCCCTGGATTTCAGAAGGCTACTGTCTGTGTCCTCTCTCTCCTCCCTCATGGCCTCATCTAAACCTAAATACCATCACATGAGGGTTAGGGACTTCAACACAGGAACTTGGGGGAGGGGACATAATTCAGTCCATGGCACTCTCAAAGTTGCTGAACGGATTGCACAGTGCTTGGCAGGGAAGGATCTCAAAAACTGGGCAAGGTAGGCAGTACAAAAAACACTAAGAGTAAAGACACAGGGAAAAGGAAATTTGGGCCGGAAGCCAACAATCAACTCGAAGGATCTAGTTAAGAGGTGCAGGTCAGGCAAACAGAAATGATGAAGCATGCACATGCTAGAGTCAGAGCGCAGCGGGATAGCTGAGCCTCAGCGAGTGGGTTCCCAAAGTCGGGGCAACGAGTCAAACAAACACATGGCACCATCAGTAAGAGGTTGCAACCGGGCAACTCATATCTCTACTCTGTACTCTGACAGGTACCCATGGTGGGTGTTGAAGGATGTAACTATACGTGGTAGCAAATGAATCACCATGATGTGTGTGTGAGGCGGGGGCTCATTTTTAGTGTTTTCTTATTCATGAATAAGAAGCAGTCTACCCATCCCTGGTGTCTACTCCTACATTGGAGTGGCTTTCTCCTAGTGTCCCTAACTGTCAATCTAGCTGCATTTATAATCTTGCCCAAGGATGTCTCACTGGCATAAACATACCCATACCCCACTGATTCACCTACCAGCAGACTAAGAGGCCTGGGAAGGACCAATGTGTTGGCACCATTCCTGCGACTGTCTTCCTTGTGGATGGGGCTCCATACCAGGCACTACCTGTGGCTTTTCCTTTTTCCTCCCCTTGGCTGCTGTCACACCCTTACCAAACAGATGTCTTCCTGTTTGCTGTGGTCCCCAGGTGAACCCTGAGGCTGCCTTGATGCAGCCAATCATAAGGATAAATCTAAGGCTAAGCGGTTTGCCACCAACAGTACTGTAAGCCCATTCTTCTCCTCACAAATTTGAGAACTTTAGATGGATCTGGTACCCGATATCTCCTACCTCCTTCCAATGATGGTGCTCTTCCACCTTAGGTCAGCAAACTGTGAGTAATCCTTCAGTATTTTTCTTTATTTTGATCTATTTGCACTACACCTGGTAAGACATTCCTAAAAGTTTATAGATCTCAGACAGTACTCTTAAGTTTCTGCTGCATTGCATCTTTTACTGTCTTGCTGAGCATATTGAAAGGAGGCTCCTGTATTTCCCGCTGTGTATTTGTGTGTATCCTCAGGATCTAATACAGAGCTGGGCATACATGTTCAATGTTCAATAAACGCTTGTTGGCTTGAAATAATATTTTGATTTCAAACTTTTTCCTCTTCTTTTCTTTCACCATTCCCATTTTTATCGGCCAACTTCCCCTATACTAGGTCTATTCAAGTCAGTTAATTGTTATCATCTCGGTAAAGACAGTTACATTTCCATTCCTATAACTTAACATAATGAATGGAACTTAGTAACATCAGCTGTATGTAAACATAGCTAAAATCAGGTAGGGCAATGAGCGGCACTGAAAACGACACCCACTGTTATTGATACCCATACTGGAAATGGAAGATCCCACGCCTGCCCATGGGTATTTACAAGCTGCTACCATTCATACTTAATGCATTCAACCAGTAATTCATATTACTAGAAGCACATATACAAAAGAAAATTCCTCTTAATAAATATCACACAAATAGACATTAAAGATGTTACATTGATATAATTGGGGTAGAAATTGCTAAAATGACATGCAATTGACTCTCCTCTGCAATCAGCCCCACCAAAGGAATAAAAGGAAGAGATTGCTAAGAGTACGATTAAACTCCAGTAAGGTCTATGCTTTAGTTCCTTTAAGATTGCAAGTATTTTATTTAATTTTCTATGTCTATACTTGGAAAGGCTATTTGAACTCATCATAGGTAGTTACTGAATACATCTTTTTAATCTCACCTTCTTGTTTATAACAATTCTTTTTCATTTCACTCTAATCAAATATGCCATTCAAGGTCTAGAATTTTATAGAGACATAACAGTAGTTATTTATATGCTGGGAGCAATCCATTTTTTGAACAGCTGGCAAAGCAGCTTAATATCTCAGCCAATCATTTTAAGCTCTAAAAATTCCACATTCTCCAGTGCTCTTAAAGATTAACCTCATAACGCTACTCAGCCCAGGAAACAAGATACCTCATCTCCATTTTTTCCCTCCTTTTTGATTTTTGAGCTTTTCAGTGGAGCTTTAAACCATTTTGTTACTAACAAATAATTTACAGTGAGAGATCAAAATTAGGCAAATGCAACTTTGATCCTAGAGTGTCTGGCAGTAAAAGGTTTGTTTACTCAACAAATAATTATTATGGACCTGCTTCTCTGTATGTTAAGGAATGAGAAAAACAATGATGACGAAGACAGTCTGTTCTGGAGGAGCTCCAACGAGGGGACACATAAACATAAACATGTCTTCAAAATAAAAAATGATGAATATGGGAAAGGACCCATGACCATCATGCCTGTGGCTGAACACAGCTATGGGTGATGCTTCACCTGGAGGAACTCAGGAAAAGCTTTCCTAAGGGAGTGACTCTTGAGTGGGAACTTGAATGAAGAGCCTGCAAGTCAGAAGGAATGGGAGCTCCAGAAGGAGCCATGGGAACAGAAGGTTGGATGTGCAAAAGGACACAGGGAAGCCAGTGTGAATGGCTTCAGTGTGAAGTTGCGAGGTAGAAGACTAGTTTTGGTAACAAAGTCTAGAGGCAGACTAGAAAGAGAGGCAGTATGTCTAGTGGACATGTATTTGGGCTCTGCAGTCAGACAACATAGGTTCAAGTCCTGACTGTGTTACTTGCTGGCTATGTGTCTTTGGGCAAGCTGTTTAACAAATCTGTTAACTGCCTCATCTGTGTAGTGGAAGGGAGTAACTGCACTCACTTCGAGGGGTTGCGCCTATGATTGCACGGGATTATAAACATAAAACATTCAGTCTAGCACATTTTAAGGTTACCTTCATTTTAAACGTTATGATATGCCTTGCGGCACGGGCATGTGGACAGCGGGAGGTTTTTAGTCAAGTGAGAAGTATAGACGTATTGGAATGTTAGAAAGGTAAGGCCTTTAGTATGAAGGAACATAGATGAAACAACTGACCAGATGCAGGGATATTGGGTAGGAGACTCATGTAATGTCCAGGTGAGAAATGATGATGGCTGTACATAGTAAGTACAGATGTGGAGAGATGAACTGGAGATATGTTTTGCAAGTGGAATGATCACGACTTTCTAAATGATTGAATTTGGTAGCAAAAAGTCAAAGATATGTGTAAGCACCAAGTAAGGAACGTCTACAACCTATACAATTTATATGTATGAGTAGCTTAGTCATACATATAAGACACATGAACACGTGTGTATTTTTTTTATAAATGGTATCCTATAGCATGTACATTTCTGTGTCTGGTTTCTTGTACTTAGCAAGTTTTTGAGATTCTTTTCTTGTGTTATGTGTGTTAGTACTGAATTCCTTATTAGTTAAAGGAATAGTTAAAAGAAATACTTGTAAAAAAGTATTTCACTGTATGAATATATCACAATTTGTTTATCCACTTGCTATTTGATGGACATTTGAATTATTTTCAGTTTTAGACTACTGTGAATAATGTTGCTATGAAGACTCTTGTACCAATCTTTTGTGGACATATGTTCTCCTCTTTTTCTTTTTTTTTTTTTTTGTGGGGGGGTGAATACCTAGGTGTGGAGTTGGTGAGTCATAGAGTAGATGAATGCATGTTTAATTTTATAAGAAACTGCCAAACTGTTTTCCAAATCGGCTATACCATTTTACACTCTCTGGGTAATTTATGAGCTTTCCAGTTGCTCCACATCCTTGCCAACATTTGGTGCAATTAGTCTTTTTAATTTTTAGCCATTCTTGTGTTTAAACAATGGTATTCTTTTTAGGTTTATTTTGCATTTCTTTGATGATGAATAATGTTGAGTACTTTTCTGTGTGATTACTGGCCACTTGCATATTTTCCTTTTAAGTTGCTATTCAAGTCTTTTGCCCATTTTATTTTTGTAATTTTTAATTAAAAAATCAGACATTTTGCCTTTGTACAATTAGATTATAGGAATTATTTTAATATTCTAGATACAAGTCTTTGGCAATTATATGTATCATAAATATATTCTCCTGCGTGTGAAACATTTTCTCTGTGCGGCTTGCCTATTCATTTCTTAGTTGTGTCTCCTGATGAACAGAAGTGTTTGGTTTTGATACAATCCAATTTATCAATTTTTTTCTGTGGTGATTAATAATTCTTTGTCCTAGGATATCTACATTTTCCAAGGTCATAAACATATTCTTCTTTGTTTTCTTCTAGAAGCTTTATAGTTATAACTTTAATGTTTAGGCTTATGATTCATCTCCAATTAATTTTTATGTATAATATGAGATAGGAGTCAAGGTTTATTTTTCCACATGGATATGTAGGTATGCAAGCACCATTGATTAAAGAGACTTTCCTTTCTTCACTAAATTTACTTGCTACCATCCTAGAAATTAATTGACCATATGTGTATGGTCTAATTCTGGTTTCTCTATTCTGTTCTATCAATTTGTTGATCTGTTCTAAAGCTATTACCGCAAGCTCTTCTCTCTTTGGGCCCCATCTCCCTGTGCTGCAGTTTGGAAAGTCCAGGTAGAAAGTCAGGGTGAATGTGGAGTTTTCCTTTTCTCAACGATCACAGCCCTGTGCTGCCTGGAATGCCCGGCACTGACCACACCAGGCCAAGGCCACTCCTCCCAAAGATTAGCCTCACCGCTTTGGGAAGCTTTCCTTTACTTTTCCCTCAGTCCACACCAGCACTGCCCAACACACACCCCATCGGGGCTGGGGCTCCTGTTCAACACTTCCTGAGCTGGTTCCAGTTCTCACCTCTGTCATCGATCCTTATGTAAGGCTTTCAACCTCTGCTTTTACTTTTGTCTCCACCACTGAACATGAACTCTGTGAAGTATTTGTCCTTGTGTACACAGTACCTAGCAGACTCCCGGGCTCAGGTAGAAGTAACTCAAAATACAGCTGGCAAATGAGTGAATAAAGTCACTGAAATGATTTAATAGTGACAAAATTAGGATTTCATAAAATAAAGACATTTCTTTGACCTCCACTGTCTAGTTTGTCAAAATTTTTAATGATGGTGGGATATAAACACTTGTACTATATCAAGCTTCAGTTTTATATAATATCTAAAGGAGCACCATATGTGGAGGAACAAGCCTCTTTCTAATAATTATTACTAAAATGCATGTATTTCACTTGTAAATTGTAATCCCTCATTAATAGGTTGCAAACATTATTTATGCATTTGATACATTGTGAGGACTGCTGTTATTATTAATGCTATTTTTAACACACTAATAACTCATTAGGCTTTTAAAGCTTAACATTAAACCACTAATAATGTTATTTCAAACAATTACTCTAACAAAAATCTTTTCAGGTCTTTTAAAACTGAAAGAATGTGATACATAGTATGTATTAATTCATTTTATAATGGGTCCCATTACAACAGGTTTCTGGTGTATAGTAAATACTATTTTATTACATAGATCATATCAGTTACCTAGTGGTACCACTCTGAGTAGTGTCTTAACTTTCTAGAACAGAACTCAACAGTTCATCTTCCCGACTTCACTGATCTGGCTGCTCCTGGTGTTAGTGTCAGCATTAAAGCCAAATACCAAGTTATATAAAATAGATAAACAACAAGGGCCTACTGTATAGCACAGGGAACTATATTCAATATCTTGTAATAAACTATAAGGGAAAAGAATCTGGAAAAGAATATATAACTATATAACTATATAACTATATAACTATATATAACTATACATAACTATATATAACTATATACATAACTATAGTTATGGATATATATACATATATATCCATAACTATATATATATAACTATATATATAACTATATATAACTATATATAGTACATAACTATATATAACTATATAACTATAGTTATACATAACTATATATAACTATACATAACTATATATAACTATATAACTATATATATAACTACATAACTCTCTCTATATAACTAAATCACTTTGCTGCACAACTGAAACTAACACAATATTGTGAATCAACTATAGTTCAATAACAAAAAATAAATTTAAAAAAAAGAAAAAAAAAAAAAGCCAAATACCAAGTGAGCCCAAGAACAATCAGTTGAAAGAGTGGATCTTTGCAAGCTCTAATACCCAAGGACACTGGAAGAAATTTTGCATATCTGTTCTTTATAGATTATTCTGTGGCTCATGGATATTCAATTTTTATGCTTCTTATACTTTATCCTGCATGAACATATCATATAAACTCAAATTGTCAAACATTCAATAGAGAAATCTATAAAAATTCTCAATATTCATTTCATACCTTTACCATATTTAAAAGTATGCATTTATACAGTCGCAAAGTTGTGCTTTTAATAAAAATTTAATACTTTCTCAAAAACCATTAACTTTAAAATTACAAATGTTTAATGTATCCTAGAGTAAAATTAAATGCATTTATACGGCAGCAGGGCTTTTTATATAATGCAGTATTGTGCTTTAAAGGTGTATGATGTTAAACAATACTTAAAGAAATGATAAATCTTGTATCAGACTATTATGTGAGGTTAAACTCTGTACAAGGTTTTTTTTAAATGAGAAAATGGGTTAAGTATAAGAATAATTAACATTTATTGAACTCTTTTAAATCTCTAAGCATATTTAATTCTTACTAGCCCACTAATTTAACTCTCTTAACAATCCTGGCAGTAGACTACAACCGTTGTCTAGTGAGATGTTTATCAAAGAAAAAAGTAGAGGATTAAAATATTTAAATATTCGAATTTATGCATTCAAATAAGTGTTACCATTAAATAAAATACCTGGGAGGGCAAATACATTTTTTCCAATACTGTTGCAACTGCTCAAATATTTTGAGGGTCAATATCTTCACAGTAGAGGCAAATTTTTAAGAATGGATTTGAATTTGTGAAATGGTAAACAATTACTGAGAGCCAAGTATAATAATTAAGGAAAGGGATCATGACCTGTAAGCTACTTTGTAGCTATCGACAGACTCTAAAATTTACATGGGAGGGCAAAGGAGCTAGAATAACCAACACAACACTTAAGAAGAAGAACAAAGTTGGAGGATTCACACTATCCAGTTTCAAGATTTACCGTAAAGTTGCAGTAACCAAGACAGTGCAGTATTGGTGAAATAATAGATAATGGAACAGAATGGAGAGTCCAAAAATAGACCCAAAGAAATATATTCAATGTTTTTGGTGTGATTTTTTGGGTACAAAATATAAGTATTCAAAACCATTAAAAAGAGTAAAGAATAAAATGGAAACAACCCAAATAGTCACCCCTAAATATTTGTATCCTCACATTTTCTATTTTTCATCCACAAAATAGAATAATACCCAGCTACTAAAAAAAGAGATCTATGAATACTGGTATGGACATTGGCTTACATGTATATACATCGTTGTGTACATACATTTATTTTAATTCACTAAAGTCCACATTTTATTTGGATTGCCTTGATTTCGATCTAATGTCCTTTTCTGTTCCAGGATTCCAATGTAAATGTAATGAATCAGAAGGAAGGAGAAAAGGCTAGAATGATCTACATATATGGTAACAGATTAGAGTTGCAGACATCTCTTATGAACCCATGTTTAGCTTCACATAGATACATATGGATATATATAGAAACAGTTATACCTATGCGTATATGTACAGATTCCTATATAGGCCCTATACATACCTATGTGTATATATACAGATTCCTATACAGCTGAAAGGGCCTAGAAATAACAACACCCTGATAGCAACAAGTGTACCTTGTGCCCAGTTCTCTGGAACCAGGAACCAGGGTTCCCTGGAGAAACGGACGATTCTAAGTTTGGGATAGGAAGTATACAAGATGAGCCGAGAGCATCTTGTAGTGCCGGGAAGTTAAGGAAGTGCTGGAAAACAACAACCATGGGGTCACATCAAAGGGACACAGGAGCCAACTAAAAGCATTCCCAGTGGCCAAGGCTGAAATAATTTGAGTAAGAGAAGAAAGTAGTAAGCCAGACAGAGAAAGACAAATATCATATGATATAGCTTATATGTGGAATCTAAAAATATGATACAAATGAACTTATTTACAAAAAAGAAACAGACTCACAGACATAGGAAAGAAACTTATGGTTACCAAAGGGGGAAGGAGGGAGGGAGGGATAAATTAGGAGTTTTGGATTAACATATAAACACTACTGTATATAAAATAGATAAGCAACCAGGACCTAACGTATAGCAGAGGGAACTATACTCAATATCTTGTTAATAACCTATAATGGAAAAGAATCCAAAAAAGGGAAATATATCTATATCTATATATATATATGTATGTATATGTGTGTGTGTGTGTATGTGTAGATATATATATATGAATCACTTTGCTGTACACCTGAAACTAACACAACATTGCAAATCAACTATACTTCAATTTGAAAAAGAGAAAAAAATAAGAAAAAAAAAGAAAGTAGTATTGCATTATAACTCAAAGTTCAAAATAAATATCTATGAGTTCATACTGATATAAATAAATAATTGAATAAATAAATAAATGGGGGAAGAATAGACAAATCTCCCATGGAAAAAGTTTCCAAAAACTTATGTAGATAAACAATCCACAAAGAGGTGGAGCTTATCTCCCCACTCCTTAAGTGTCGGCTGTGCATGGTGACTCCCATTCAAAGAGTGCAGTACAGGAAGGGGGAGAAGAGTAACTTGACAGTGACAGGAGAAACCTGACAAACACTAGCTCAGCCGGGTGATTAAGGTCAACATCAAGAATGATGAGTCATGTTGATAGCATGTGCTTTTGACAAAATTTGATAAAATGAACTCTCACTTCTGTGGTCTTATTCCCAAAAACCCATAACCCCAGCTGACTCAGGAGAAAGACACGAGACAAATCCCAAATGAAAGACATTTTACAAAATACCTGACCAGTACTCCTCAAAACCGTTACGGTCATCAAAAACAAGGCAGGTCTGAGAACTATCATAGCCCAGAGGAGCCTAAGGAGACATGGTGACTAAATGTAATGCGGTATCTGGGATGGAATCCTGGAACAGAAATAGGACATTAGGTCAAAATCCAGGAACTGTGAACAAAGTATGGACTTTAATGTTAATAATAAGTGTCAATATTTATTCATTAATTGTAATAAGTGTACCCAAACGTGTAAGATGTTAATAACAGGGGAAACCAGGCGTGGCACATGTGGAACAGTGCCCTCTTGAGTAAATCTGAAACTATTCTAAAATAAAAAGTTTATTTTAAAACTCATCCCCCTAAAAATTAACTCTCAAAAACAAAAATATAATATCTGGGAGGAAAGCAGGAAAAGGAAGAATGGTTATAAAGTTATACCTCTCCTCTGTGTCTAGGGTGGTATTTTTTAATTGGTCCTAAATCAAAATTTATCAAAGAAATTACTCTTGCAACTCAATGGCAGCACTATCACGCCTCCACTAGTCAAGGACTAATATTCATGTAGTACTTAATAGCTGCTACAACTGTCCTAAAAACTTCATACACATTCTTAACCACTATGCTATGTCATCTCTTGAAAGTGACTATATTGAATGGGAAAATCTTACTGTGGAAGTATCTACACAGGCACTTATCCCATCAATTATCCCACCAAGGCTAGACTTGTGTAGGGATAAATGCTGGCATGTTTATTTTCTTTTCTTTTTTTTTCTTTTTGCATGTTTCTTTATTTCTTTTAAAGTCCTTGTATTTTATAGTCACAATTAAAACATCTAGAGTCCTCAAGGGAAAAAAGTTCCAAACACTTCATGATTAATCGTATAGTCAACTTCCATTTGTCTCTCAATATCCTATTTGAGGTGCGTGTATATGATGTTTCATTCGAGAAAGTAATATGCCAAAGTCTGCAGGAACATCTTCTTTTAGCATTTCTGTTTACATTTTATTGGTGCTCTAAGCTATCTGCAGTTGTCCCAGCTTTCAAAGTCCTTTAGGTAGCCTTAATTATAAGTGCAATGGACTTAAAGATCCCGGGGTTCTGTTTCAATGTAAACATTGCACCCTAAACATTTTGGAAACAAAAGATTAAGAACTGCAGACCTTCAGGGCAGACATCTGTCAGTACAGAGTCTGCCATTTCCAATAAACCCACCCATGCAACTCAGATTCCTTAATCAAATAGCAAGCTCAGCTGTTTGGGTTGACATCCAAGCAGACTTTTCCAAATTATTGTCCCAAATCACAAGAAAAGCCTTATTAGCCATTCATCCAGTCCTTTTGTAACCCTTGATGTAAACCAGATTTGCTCTTTGATAGCTGATAAAGAAGCACAGTAGATATCTGTAAATGGTCAAATGAGTCTTAATACTATGTAACTAGTGATAGTACACTTTACTCACTCTGCCTTTACAATAAAAATGTTGTGTTCAATAAGGAACACAATGAATACTGCGCAATCAAAATGCCAATGTATCCTTTCCAAATCTCTTTTTGGAGAGGATACCCTGCGCTTGACCAAACAGAGAAAAAAAATGTCTTGCATTGGACAGAAGCAAATGCAGGGCTTTCATATATTTGCCTCATGGCAATATTTCGTCTTAATACAAACTGGTCACAACACTACTGCAGGAAATTGCTCTCTATTTGCTGGCACCCTGGGATGCCATCAATACTGACAAGACTGAGAAACCCGTCAATGACAATTCAGGACTCAGTCCAATGGTAGTATCCAAATGCAATGTAAGTGGATTTTTTTAGGGCTCTATTTGTGGATCTCTTTAATTCTTATTCATGTCCACTGGTCCTTGACTTGCATGAAAATTCAATGCAATAAAGGCTTCAGCTCAACTGAATTCAATTTCAGAAATCATCAAAAAGTAAGATTTACATTTGGTAGTGTATATATGTCCATGACACTCTCTCACCCTGTCACATCTCACCCCTCCCCCTCCCCATATCCTCAAGTCCATTCTCTAGTAGGTCTGTGTCTTTATTCCCGTCTTGCCACTAGGTTCTTCATGACCTTTTTTTTTTTTCCTTAGATTCCATATATATGTGTTAGCATACTGTATTTGTTTTTCTCTTTCTGACTTACTTCACTCTGTATGACAGACTCTAACTCCATTCACCTCATTACAAATACCTCCATTTCATTTCTTTTTATGGCTGAGTAATATTCCATTGTATATATGTGCCACATCTTCTTTATCCATTCATCTGTTGATGGACACTTAGGTTGCTTCCATGTCCTGGCTATTGTAAATAGTGCTGCAGTGAACATTGTGGTACATGACTCTTTTTGAATTATGGTTTTCTCAGGGTATATGCCCAGTAGTGGGATTGCTGGGTCATATGGTAGTTCTATTTTTAGTTTTTTAAGGAACCTCCATACTGTTCTCCATAGTGGCTGTATCAATTTACATTCTCACCAACAGTGCAAGAGTGTTCCCTTTTCTCCACACCCTCTCCAGCATTTATTGTTTCTAGATTTTTTGATGATGGCCATTCTGACCGGTGTGAGATGATATCTCATTGTAGTTTTGATTTGCATTTCTCTAATGATTAATGATGTTGAGCATTCTTTCATGTGTCTGTTGGCAATCTAGTGGGAAGCAGCCGCATAGCACAGGGAGATCAGCTCGGTGCTTTGTGACCACCTAGAGGGGTGGGATAGGGAGGGTGGGAGGGAGGGAGATGCAAGAGGGAAGAGATATGGGAACATATGTATATGTATAACTGATTCACTTTGTTATAAAGCAGAAACTAACACACCATTGTAAAGCAATTATACTTCAATAAAGATGTTTAAAAAAATAAAATAAGATAAAAAAAATAAAGATGTGGGGGACTGCAAAAAAAAAAAAAAAGTAAGTTTTATAAAGTAATTTTTAGAAATCCCTTTGACTACCCCCAGTGAGACAAATAAACTTGGAGGACTCTGCATCTGCCTATTTCAGAGGCACTGTCCTACTCCATCATGGAGGACATCTATTCTATTTCAAGTTAACAAGGCTTAATTCCCTTTCCATGGGCAATTGGCAAGAATAAATTAGCCACTTCACTGAGACTTTTCTGTAACAAAACTCTTTATGATTGGAGCCCACACCACAAATTTTAGGTACTTTCTATGCACGTATAAATAAATCTATCAGGATAATTTTTGAAGGTTATTTGCTTAACATTACGTCACAACTTCTGGCTAAATTCCCTTTACTTGTACATTTTCTGTCATGTATTACTTTTCTCCTCCAATGCACTTTAATGAAATCACTGAATTCTACATTCAAGGTATTTGACCAAGACTAAGGGCAAATATCCTTGCAAATATTCTATATGTTGGGAACTTAAAAGTTTAAGAAACCAATATGACTGTAGAGTGTGGTTTGCCTTTTGTTGTACTTAAACCATCATGTGAAACGTAGCAGAATATTCCAGTCTAGGTGATGTCAAAGGCAAGATTCCCTCACTCCCACCTCCTGCTTAAAAGAGCTTGAAAAAGACTGAATGACTTCAAAATAAATTAGGAAAACATTGGCAGCAATATGGGTAGCATCAAAATGAGTTCAATTCATGTAATTTAGGACAAGCAAATGAAACCATGTCAACCATATGTTAATAGCCTGCTAGTCTCTGCACCTGAGAAAATTTTCCACATCAGCTTCTCTCCTTTACCAAGTTTAAAGCCAAGGCAAATACATACACTTTGCCTGATGAAATTCAGAAAGGACAATTTTGCTGCAAGGTCTCTTAACTAGGTATGCATGATATATTCTGAAGCAATGAGAATAATCATCTAGATTTACCACAAGGGAGTCCATGAGCTTATATTCGCCTCACAAAATGAAGTTTTGACTTTCCAGATGAATAAATTAGACTGCAGATCACTATATTCATCCATATGGAAATAACTATAATACAGACTCCCAATTTTAAAAAGCATTTAGTGTTTTTCAAGGACAACAGACTATTATGGAATGTTCATAATTAAATAAACAAAAGCACAGGCAATAATAGTTAATGAAAACCAGGTATTTCAAACTTTAGCTGATAGAAATGTTATAAGGCTATCAAAATCTGCTAAAACAATAGGCAGACACTTGGGGAATATGTTAAGAACAAGGGAGCTGGAGATGAATTGGTTTAGGAAACATTTTGCAGAACCCAAATGTCTTAGTTTCTTTTTTCTTTTTTTTGAGATGCAACTTTTTGTGGTTTTTTTTTGTTGTTTTTTTTTTAACATCTTTATTGGAGTATAATTGCTTTACAATGGTGTGTTAGTTTCTGCTTTATAACAAAGTGAATCTGTTATACATATACATATATCCCCACATCTCTTCCCTCTTGCGTCTCCCTCCCTCCCACCCTCCCTATCCCACCCCTCTAGGTGGTCACAGAGCACCGAGCTGATCTCCCTGTGCTATGCGGCTGCTTCCCACTAGCTATCTGTTTTACACCAAATGTCTTAGTTTCTTAAAGCTCAAACTCCAAAGTAAACAGAAAATGTGAAAAAGTCAGCATGCTTTCCTGCCGAAATTACAGAGGCAATTTAGTCAGCTGGAGAGGGATAAACCAAAGTTGAAAATCAGCCAGAAAACACATGTTCACGTCACCATCACTGCAAGAACCACCAGGAGAATTCTGCATAGTGTAGATGACAATTATGTGGCTAATTCAAGAAGCAATTTTTATATTTAAATTCTTAACTTAGGAACTAGGAATTTATCCAAAGTCATTATCTGGTAGGAATAAAATTAACAGTCTCTTGAGACCTTCCTGTAATACCACTGTTAATAACCAGTGCCCTTTTTTCTCATCATTTTACTTTAGTGTCCCAAGAAGTATTTTAAACACTAGCATTGATACCTTTTATTCTGTGTACTCATTAAGCGTCCTCTCAGATGTCACCACACTGTTTATATATCAACTTTATATGAGTATGTATATAGCTATAAGATGTATGTGCACACTTCTAAAATTAAATTCTCAATATCAAAAGGAGGTCTGGGGCTTCCCTGGCGGAGCAGTGGTTGAGAATCCGCCCGCCAATGCAGGGGACACGGGTTCGAGCCCTGGTCTGGGAAGATCCCACATGCCGTGGAGCAACTGGGCCCGTGAGCCACAACTACTGAGCCTGCGCGTCTGGAGCCTGTGCTCCGCAACAAGAGAGGCCGCGATAGTGAGAGGCCCGCACACCACGATGAAGAGTGGCCCCCGCTCGCCGCAACTAGAGAAAGCCCTCGCACAGAAACGAAGACCCAACACAGCCAAAAATAAATAAATAAATAAATTAATTAAAAAAAAAAAAAAAAAAAAAAGGAGGTCTGGGGGAATTCCCTGGTGGCGAAGTGGTTGAGAATCCACCTGCTAATGCAGGGGACACGGGTTTGAGCCCTGGTCCAGGAAGATCCCACATGCCGTGGAGCAACAGAGCCTGTGCTCCACAACTACTGAGCCTGTGCTCTAGAGCCCGCGAGCCACAACTACTGAGCCGTGTGCCACAACTACTGAAGCCCGCGTGCCTAGAGCCCGTGCTCCGCAACAAGAGAAGCCACCGCAATGAGAAGCCCGCGCACCGCAGCGAAGAGTAGCCCCCACTTGCTGCAACTAGAGAAAGCCTGCGTGCAGCAACGAAGATCCAATGCAGCCAAAAATAAATTATTTAATTAATTAAAAAAAAAAAAAAAAAAAGGAGGTCTGGGCTTAGGTATTGACCAAGGAGGTTCATGCCTGGGGAAATGTCAAAGTCAAGGCTGAGATGTGAGGACTTGTGAGGGTCTAGGAAGGAAATCAGGTTCATGTAAACAACCTAGTAGAGGTGGGCCTACTAAAGGTGATCTATGCCGGGGACCTGCTGGAGGGCAGCAGCGGGGGTCTGGGGGAGGTCCCAGAGGTGGGTGAAGCACCGTTTATGGTACACCAAGAGCTGGGACATGGAGCCCGTGACAGTGAGGAGGTCTAGGACAGGATTCCAGCTCTGGGGATAAGTGAAGCAGGTAAAGAAGGAAGGTACTCTGGCATAGGGTAGTCCGACAGGTAGTTTCAATTATCTAACAGGAAGCCAGCATGATTCCAGAAGTGGAGAGTGAGAGGCATGGCGGGAGCTTTATTTTCAGATATTTTAGTGGGAGGAATGACAGTCAACATGTTCATACTTCTTTTTAAGAAATTGGTAGAAATAATCAGAACATATGGATGCAACAAGGAATCCTTAATTTTCAAGTAATTGGGGCAACAATTATAATCCACTTTAGCAATGCATTGAAAATAGCAAAAAATATAATGCCTACTTAAAACTTTGCGTCATTTGAATGAACTTAACTAGTTAAAAAGGAAACTTTCACTATCTTTATTATCTTAATTTTAGAAGAGGTATGTAATCACATATAATACAGTTTGTTTTAGCTAGAGCTATTGACTTTAAATACCAAACTGTCATTCATTTGATTTAATAAAGTTCAGGGGGGGAAAATAGTCTTGATTTTCATTACCAATTTCCTTCGCTCTATAAAAGGAAAGCCACCATCTCATTATAAACTTTGTATTTATTGGAAAAGAACTTGGCTTGTGGCTAGTTATCACTGGCATTAGACAGCATCATTTGTATTGTCTCGAAGGAAAAATCCAAGGCATTACCTCTGAAATTCAATTCACTGCAATAATTGCTGCATTTGCAAATTTTCCAGGCAGCTTAATGTAAAATATATCAATAAAGTTAGTAGAGTCTGGCAGTAAACAAACATATATTTAGATGTCACTAGGGTTAATAAGAAAAGTTTCAGTTTATATGGAACACAAAACAAATTACAAGATTGTGTTGTTTGGGCAGATAAGCTAGCAAAGCTACAAGTGCTTCAAAACAACCTTTCACATGTGTTGTATAAAATGATCATGAAAGCAGAGAGAATATTTATAGAATGTTAAGTTGTCTTCGTGTCATTTTGTTAGTCTCAGTTAATTTTTTTTTTTTTAAACATCTTTATTGAAGTATAATTGCTTTACAATGGTGTGCTAGCTTCTGCTTTACAACAAAGTGAATCAGTTACACATATACATATGTTGCCATATCTCTTCCCTCTTGCATCTCCCTCCCTCCCACCCTCCCTATCCCACCCCTCTAGGTGGTCACAAAGCACCAAGCTGATCTCCCTGTGCTATGCGGCTGCTTCCCACTAGTTATCTATTTTACATTTGGTAGTGTATATATGTCCATGACACTCTCTCACCCTGTCACATCTCACCCCTCCCCCTCCCCATATCCTCAAGTCCATTCTCTAGTAGGTCTGTGTCTTTATTCCCATCTTGCCACTAGGTTCTTCATGACCTCTTTTTTTTTTTTTCCCTTAGATTCCATATATATGTGTTAGCATACTGTATTTGTTTTTCTCTTTCTGACTTACTTCACTCTGTATGACAGACTCTAACTCCATCCACCTCATTACAAACACCTCCATTTCATTTCTTTTTATGGCTGAGTAATATTCCATTGTATATATGTGCCACATCTTCTTTATCCATTCATCCGATGATGGACACCTAGGTTGCTTCCATGTCCTGGCTATTGTAAACAGAGCTGCAATGAATATTTTGGTACATGACTCTTTCTGAATTATGGTTTTCTCAGGGTATATGCCCAGTAGTGGGATTGCTGGGTCATATGGTAGTTCTATTTTTAGTTTTTTAAGGAACCTCCATACTGTTCTCCATAGTGGCTGTATCAATTTACATTCCCACCAACAGTGCAAGAGTGTTCCCTTTTCTCCACACCCTCTCCAGCATTTATTGTTTGTAGATTTTTTGATGATGGCCATTCTGACCGGTGTGAGATGATACCTCATTGTAGTTTTGATTTGCATTTCTCTAATGATTAAAGATGTTGAGCATTCTTTCATGTGTCTGTTGGCAATCTGTATCTCTTCTTTGGAGAAATGTCTATTTAGGTCTTCTGCCCATTTTTGGATTGGGTTGTTTGTTTTTTTGTTATTGAGCTGCATGAGCTGCTTGTAAATCTTGGAGATTAATCCTTTGTCCGTTGCTTCATTTGCAAATATTTTCTCCCATTCTGAGGGTTGTCTTTTGGTCTTGTTTATGGTTTCTTTTGGTCTTGTTTATGGTTTCTTTTGGTCTTGTTTATGGTTTCTCAGTTAATTATTATGTAAGAAGATACCAGCCATCTGTGCCTTCTATGGGCAAAAATAAATAAATAAATAAAACTTTAGTTTAAAAACAAAATCTCCCCATACTCTAAGGAAGTTGAATTCTGCTTCAAATGGAAATACCTTTAAAATAAATTTTCTCTTCTAGTACCACTGTTTGGAAGAGTGGGTAATGGTTCTGAAAGTATTCAGAGAAGGTCAAGGCAAGGAAAATGACAGCAGTAGGATAGAGATGAGTGTGTTCTCATCCATGCCATTGGACCCATGCAATTTCCTTCACCTGAATCTGTGGACCTCCATGAGGGCCCTTCCTTGTTCTGTTCACTCCCCAGCCAGGCCCAGGCAAGGCAGATTCAAGTCAAAATTTTATTTCAGATTCTCTCTCTTAATCTAGTAATCAATAGCATTTACTTAGTGGCTCACTAGAAAAAATTTGGCAGTTCCTAATGTCTAATTTTTTCTAGGAAGAACTTTGGTAAAAACATATCTCAGTAAAAAGAAATTCCCCGTAACTAAATCTAATTATAAGCTTACCAGAAAGTGAAATAGGGAAATACTAACATTATTTTCAAAATTGAAAATTTCACAAAGGAGTAGATTTTATAGATAATGTCTAATGTATTTCAAGATTCAACGCAGCTATTGTTCTGTTGATGTTCTTATACATTATTAAAGTCGATATTTTTAATAACAACAATAGACATCACAGTCAGATCATTAAGTATTTTCCAATTTTGGAATCACACATATAGATATAAGATTTAATAACTGCTATCAAATAATGTTTGGGTCAAAGAAAACATTATAATTGCTATTATGTTTATTGACCCAAAAAGAAAATCAAAAATAATATGAAGATTTGTATTATATATAAACTGGAATATCATAGATACACTGTGAAAAGAAAAGTTCCCAGATATTGCAAGAACTAAATGCTCTTTAATCATGTTGTTTTAGTATACAATTAAGTATAAAGGACTCCCTACCCAAAAATCATCTCCCCAAATAATCAGCTAGAGTAAAACAGTTCTAGCACCCTGGGTCAAAGGAATGCCAGAACACAATGGCAGCATATTACCAGAAAATGATTGTTTATTTAATACTAGTTCAGAATTCATCAGAAAGGGACCACTTGCTGGTTCAAGATTTTAATTTTTGAATAAAAAGCTTCTTCATAAAATGATCTAATACCATTTGGTCTCTCTTTCCTAAGCTCCAGAAAGTAATGGCACATGATTTTTAAACAAAGCCTTTACTCTCTGCCATTAATCCTTTCTGAGTAAGCAAATAAGTAATCCTTTTAATCACCAGGGCTGATATACCCTACTGGTGAAACATCAGATATCCCCCTGCCAATTGCAGAAGAATCATTTCCATGGGCAGGGAGAAGTGCAGGATAAACATCTCCATATAGGATGTCATGGCTGAATTAAAAAGCACTGCACGAGGAGCAGAGATGGATTATTATTTTATTGCATTATAATCCATGGCATCATTAACTTGGATGGCATGTTCATATACTCATATCCTTCTCTTGAGCTGCGGTTGTGTGCAGCTCCTGGCGTCCATCTATACGGGGCTATATGAGAGTGAAGAGAGAATGTAGCTGGACACAACTCTTAAGCATGAAATACTGTGTCTGCCATAAAGTGTTGGAACTTTGTCACATTCTCTAAGTGGAGCCATTTAAATTAATCTCTTTCAACCTTTAGGCCTAGTGCTGAACATATTTATTCTCTTTGACCTCCTCCAATGTGTGATTTCTGGCCATTCATTCCTTTTAGTTGATTTTTTTTCTTATCTCAAAGAGCTCAGTGGGATTTTAGAAAACAGAATTATTAAACTTGAATGCACTGCATCAACAGCTCTTAGAGTCATTTTTTAAAAAAGACATACATATGCTTTAGCAATAAAATTAAAACCCACTTGCATGGCATATTGTCTTCCATTTCATATTGTCCCTTTACCCATCATGCAAGATAAAAACAATGACAAAACATTCTTTTTTGTTCCTTTTTGATATCCTGGGAAGCTGAACATCACCACAATCATCATCGTCACCACCACCATCAATGTCATAGCTAATACCTTTGGATTACATATTGATTGTCAGGCACTGGTTCCAAGCCATATGTGTGTGTGTGTGTATGCACACAAATATATATATATATATATACACACACACACACACAAATTATATATATATATTATATACAAATTATAATAACATATAGATATATTATGTTAATTAATATTATATATACAAATTAAATCCTAACAACAATTCTGTGACAGGGCTTCTATTATTGACCCTATCTACTTAAGCCTATTTAGGTTAATCTAAATACATCATCAGAAGGTTTCAGACGGATTCGAATTGTCATAATGTATACAAATTTAAATAAAACAAGAGAGTTTGCTCTCACGAGCTCAGAGGCCACATCAAATTTAAGGTACATGACAAAATTAATTTTCATTGTCTAAAATTAGGACAATTACAAAATCAGAAAACTATGAACACACTGAGTTTCTGTACGATGTGTCTCTCCTTTTCTGTTGGCTACCCAGCAGCACTTAAACTGTATTTTTTTTATTTCATTGAATTTGAATATTTATTCAAATTATTGAATTATTTTGTTATATTTAATAAAAGCTAAAAATATCTTATGAAGAACAATGACGTACAAAGGGTATTTGAATGAATAAAAGAATTAGCAGGTCAGGCTGAGCATGGTCTCAAGTCCCATTAAAATAAGTCATCACGTTCTTAAAATTTCCAAAAACAAATTATCATATTTTTCCCTGAATAACTTTCTATTTCTTTTAAACGAACTTATTATTATATGAAGAAGTTAATTATTTTTAAAGGTTAGTAGAAAATATTGCACTCTAGGGAAAAAGAAATCAAAATCCATCTGAATAAAAGATTTTCCATTTTTTGGATTGACTCAATTTTTTAATTTTTAAACATTTTTTTATTGAAGTATAGTTGATTTACAATAACCAGGAATTAGATTTTCCATTTTAAAAAAGTTTACAGAATCAATAACTCCTCAAAAATTACTGATTCACAATGCTTTGTTTTTGAAAAACTAATCCATATTTGACTCAGAGGATATTTCGTTAAAGGGTTTTAAACTTAAAAAATAATAATTCAAGAATTAAGTCATAAATTGATGGAGATTTTGAGATAATCTATACAGGAGGGTATATGTGACCCAACAAAAGTAAAACTGAATGAAACAAAGCCTGCAAAAATGCCTAACTGGATGTGCAGCCCAGTGGCTGGAACAGCAGGGGCTCCAAAGCTTAGTCAGTTTGACCTGAATAAGGCTTAAAGTATGTTTTTAAATTTTTTTTTATTCTTTTATCTTATGAAAATAAAACATGGTAGGAATAAAAAGTAATAACCGTACCAACCAATATCCATATTACAATTTACACATTACTTACATATGATTGTAGGGATCCTCCATGGAGATAGGAAGACCTGAGGTCCATACATTCCTTTTGTTACTAACAGAAATGTACTTCACAGTGTCTCAAAAATGATTTTCCCAAAGTCCACAGAAGAAGAAAACGCCAGAACCCTGGCCTACAAGTATCCTCTCCACTATCGCATGCTTTCCCTCCACAAGAAACCAAGAAAAAGTATGATTCTCCTTTGCAGAAAACACTCAACACCGTCATTCAGCAATTATTTTGTGGATGTCTATCAAATTAAAAAGGTGACTTTAGGCCTTGAAAAGAATGCAGAGCCCAAGGCATTGTTCTGCCTTCAAGGAGCTTAAAATTTAATAGAATCTGTAACCCCAAGCACATTTTTAAAATTCTGTGGTAATAATGATACAATCAATTTATTATTCATATGCCATCAATGTTTTCTAAATCATTTAGTGCATTTCATATTATAATAGCAACATTTTCCTCTCTCACTCAAAACAAAATTCTTAACAAACTAACAGAAGTGGAAGAGAAAATGAGTGTGTATGAGGAGAGCTTCAACAAAGCAGGATTCTACACAACTAAAAGTAGCTAAAGCCAAATAATGCATGTTTATTACAGCAATATAACTGATCAGGTTGTTCAATATCTTCTCTTTCACAAGGTGTTCAATACCCTCTCTTTCAGAAGGAAAATGTCTAACATGGCAAAAACACTTTCAGCTCAACTAGACCTATTTTGGTCACGTGATAGGGTAGGAGTTATCTGAAAAATCCATTTTCACTGGAAAAAAATCCAGGGAGGTTTACTGTTTTTAGTTGTTTCATATACAGAATCTTGATTTCGTTGCTTCCTCAGGAGCAGATACACTATCTTCCGCTTATTCTCCATCCATCCATTCAACAAGTATTTATTGAATCAGTACTATTCTAGGCACTGGAGGATCAGCGGTAAACAAGCCAGACGAGTTCCTGCCCTCACACTGGGGTGCAGGGGACACAAGTATATATGATGTCAACTGCTATGAAGAACAGAGTAGGATAAGGGGGTTGGGAGTGTTGGGGCAAGGGCTATGTTATATGAAGTCCTCCCTGAGCAGATAGGATTTGAACAGAGACCAAACTGAAGTTCTGGGTGTATTTTGAAAGTAGAGCCAACAGAATCTGCTGGTGGATATAGGGGGCAAGGAAAAGGGAAAAGTGAAGGATGAATCCAAGGTCTGGAGCCTGAGAAACTGGTAGAATGGAGATGCCATTGACAGATACTGGAAGTCTGTGGAAGGAGCAGGTGCACGGTTGGTAGGGGATGGGCAGCTTGGAACATGAGTATCATTTTGCACATTTTATTATTGAGATGCCTATTGAACATCCAAGTAAAAATACCCACAGTACAATAGCTTACTTAAGTCTAGAAGTTGGGGCTAGCAATATACATCAGCATGTCCATGGTATTTAGACAGGAGATTCCACCAAAAGGGTAGAAGTAAGTGGGAAGAGAAGAGACACAGAGATCAAGTCCTCAAGTGCTCCAATGATGACAAGTTTAGAAAACAAGATAGAACCAACAATGAGATACCACTTCACACCCATTAGGTTGATTATTATTTCTTTTTAAAAAGGAAAATGACAAGTGTTAGGATTTGAAGAAATTGGAACCCTTGTGCTGGTAGGAAAGGAAAATGGTGCAGCAGATGCTACAGCAAACAGTTTGATGTTTCCTCAAAAAGCTGACACAGAATACTCTATGATCCATCAGCTCCACTTTGGGGTATAATCCAAAAAAGATCTGATAACAGCAAATCAAACAGATGTTTGTACACTCATGTTTATAGCAGCACTATTCACAATCACCAAAAGGTGGAAACAATCTAAATGTCTATCAACAGATGAATAAACAAAATGTGCTATATACATACAAAGGATTATTACTCAGTAATAAAGAGGAATTACGTCCTGATATATGTTATGATATGGATCAATCTTGAAAATATTATGCTAAGTGAATAAACCCAGAATTAGAAGGACAAATATTATATTATTACACTTATACGAGGTATCTAGAAAAAGCAAATTCATAGACAGGGAAAATAGAATAGAGGTTACCAGGGGCTGGAGGAAGGGAGAATGGAGGATGATGTCCTAATGGTTACAGAGTTTCTGTTTTGGGTGATGAAAAAGTTTGGAAGTAGATACTGGTGATGGTTACACGACATTGCAAATACACTCAATGCCACTGAACTGTACACCTAAAAATGGGGGAAAAAATGCTTAACATGGTTAACTTCATGTTATATATATTTCACCACAATAGAAAAACTAAAGTGAGAGATAGAGCCAGCAGAAGAGACTGAGAAGGGGTAGCTAATGAGGTAGGAAGAGAACTGGGAGAGAGTGGAGACCAAGCAAAGTGCTTCATAAAGAAAGAAATAATCTTAAGGGTTCCAGGCTACTGGGGGGCTGGGCAGGATGACTGCGGAATGAGGGTGAAAGTGGGTGGGTAGCTCACAAAAGCTTATATTATTAACCTAATTGAAAAAGAGTCCTTGTTCTTGGAAGTTTCATTCAATTTCCACTAACCAATGTTATCAGCACAAATCTTGGCATTATTGAAGCACGGTAAGAGTTATAGCTAACTGCTACAGAGCAACAGAAGGTGTAAGGGAGAAGAGAGAGAGAGAGGAGAGGTCAGAAATATTCCAGCACAGACACCGTTTTTACCGGGCCTAACATTAATGCTTTTAGTCCCTGACCTCCAAAGTATGAAATTAATCTATTTTAAAAGAAAATAGGGGACAGGGTACTGATTGAAACCAATCAATCAAGTTGGGAGGTGATTAATAGAAGGCAGTCTTGTATGTGCTGCGGGCATATCTACAATGCAGGTAGAGAAGTGGTTATTTTATAGTTCATTACATATCTGTGTGATGTTATTTATTGTTTACTTAAGCAATAGCAATTGAAGCACAGGCCAATTCCCAGGAATTAATGACCCACCGGGAGAGTCCATTACCTCCAGACATTAACCTCAGTCAGTTCAGTTTCTCCAGGAAAATCCCTTCGAAGAACTATTTGTTCTCCATCCCTTGTCACCACATTTGAAAACAGTATTTTAAAATATTCCTTTAGTGTAAGGTCACTGAACTACACTCACAGGTCTACGCTTTTGAAAGCAATAGTTTCTTTAAGATAATGGGGCAGGGGGATTACAAAGACGACCGCTTGAAGGCCTTCTGAGTTTACCCTATTGTACACAGCAACCTACAGAACAGAATTTTTTTTTAAAAAGAGGGTCAGTTAAAACTCACTTCAAATGTTTCAATAGTCCTAGTTTTAAAATAAACATTTTATCTGAAGCATTTTCAGGGTTTGAAGACTCCCAAATACCTCCAAACCAGAGCTTAAAGTGTGAAGGACTCACAGTTCTAGTACTTTCTCTTGGTAAGAGTACAAAGGAAAAAAACAAAGGAAACATTAACAAAAAGAATTAATGTGATTAAAATGCTGGCCCAATGATGAGGAACAATCTGTAAGCAGCCAGAAGACTGGCCCAAGTGCTAAAATAGTTCTTAGTGGGTTATGTTTATAAAACTGAAATTCTGCCTCCCTTTACGTTTTCCAAAGCAAGAAACAACCAGTACTTACGAGGAAGGCATAATCCTTATCATTACCAAGACAACGGCCCAGAGGACGTGAAAGGTGGACAGAACCTGAGTCATCCCCAAGGCTAGGACCCGTGACACCACTTGCTTCAGGACAGACAGAACTGGACTCTCCTCAATGTCTACTCTAGAGCTACTTTTACCTTAGCTTTGCCAATGCCATTTGATAATAACAGTAATAACAACCATATATGTGTACCTACTGTGTGCCAAGTATTCTTCCGAGAGCTTGAGACACATTGATTTATTTAATCTTCACCATCACACTATGATCTGGGTACTGCTATTATTACTCCCATTTCATAGATGAGGAAGACTGAGGTACAGAAACGTTAAACAACTTCCCCAGTGTTACCCAGCTGGTAAATGGAAGAGCAATGTCTAAAACCTTGGTAACTGGGCTCCACAACCTATGCCTTTTTTTTTTTTTTTTTTTTTGCTTTTTGCTGGGACTTTATTCACAAGAATAATAACAACAACAACTCACATTTGGAAGATGCCTTTTAGAGTATAAAATACTTTCACACACAACGCAGATTTGATCCCAACAACCTTGTGAAGCTGACTTACATCTTATTATTCTCACGTAGCAAGCGAGCAAAGAGTCTCAAAGTGGTTAAGTGACCTGCCTTGCGCCCGAAGCTGATAATGTCAGAGCCCCATGTTGGAACCCAGGCTCCAAATTCAGGGTTCACCCTGTTACTTCTAACTCTTTGAGACACAGTCCCTACAGTCAAGGAGCTGACAGTTAAGTTTAACCTGCTTAGTAAATCATCTAAACAAAAGAGCAAGCTCTCTGGGAGTTTCCTCTACTGCTGTTACCAAGGAAGCGTTTCCCCTAGTCTTAAAGTTTCTGAAAGAATTGTGCCAAACACAGGCTTCTGCAGGCACACATTTGGCCTCAGACTTTGGGTTAGGCTTCATCAGGCATCCGCATCATTCCCAGGGCTAAAGACATCCCCCACTTAGAATACTGACCCCTCTGCACAAAGCTGTAAAATACAATAAACAAAATTAGATAGGGAAAATAAAAATACGAATTGGCAGATATTAACTTAGGATTTTCTCTAGAGCCCTTGGGACCCGAGGTTTTTTGAGGAGATAAAAAGTTGGGGTAGAAACAGCCTATGCCTTCAATCAGGAAGGAAATGATCTTAACTGCACACTCTTTTTCCAACACCTAGTCTAGCATTAAAAAGTTAACCAACACATATATTATGCTTATTATGTCCTCCAAATATTAACTCACTGAGTCCTCGTAAGAACCTCATAAAATGTCCTTATCACCATCCCCAATTTACAGATGCGCAAACTGAAGCAGAGAGAGGTTAGGTAACGTGACTGAGCTCACACAGCTGCGAAGCTTCATGGAGCTGATATTTATATTCAGTCTGGCTCCAGAGCAGGTACCCCTGTCAGGACACACACTGTTTCTCTTTCCCAAAGTTTCAAACACTCGAGCCCATGGCCCTCCTATCATAATCCTCTGTCTTCCTTCTCCCATTTTCCAATGGACTCACGATATTCCTTACATATCTCACCACAAAAGGAAGAAAAGAGTGCAGAAACATTTCCAGACCACTTCAGTCATAAGCTTAGCCTGGCACTGTGCAAACTTTATACTCATGTAGTTTACTCATGCAGGGAATTTTCATGACAACCTTTTGGGGTAGATACTATTCGTATTCTCATTTCACAGATGAGAAAACCGAAGCTTAGAGAGGTTAATTCACTTGCCAAGGTCCCACAGCTACACAGCAGCAGAGTCACTTCTGAGATACGCCAGGAGGTGTCCCTTCCTGGCTTTGTCTAAGGACTTCACTTTGGGCTCTCTTCCTGTAATCTCAAGGCGTCAGGGAAGTGAAAGGAATCATACGTGTTGGTCGTTTCTACACAGGCACCAGTTTTATTTTTAATTGTGTGTGTGAGGGGGTAAAGGGAGTCTGGTTCAAACACCAGGGTAAAATTGCCAGAAATATCATTAAATGTTAATGATGTTAAAATTTAAATTGTATGAAGTCCTTCTTGTCAGCTTGGCATTTCACACAGGTTATCTCATTCAGTTCTCCCGATTCTATTGGCCACTCTACTTTCTCTTTACAGATGACAGAACTGTGATTCTGAGGCATAAAGTGACTTGCTCAAGTCTGCACCATCTATAGTTGATGGAACTGGTTCTTAAACCGAGCCCTTCTTTCTGGAAAGTTAGATGCACTGGTATAACATGAAATTAAAAGGTAATGGGTCTGTTGAGAACTGAATCATAAATACAATTTATCAGTTTATACGCACCGTTTATCTAGTGTGTACCCCAATATTTCCACATACAACATTCATCTGGCAAGAATGCACTTCTGAGCCTGCAACACGGCTCCGGAGGGATACCGGAAAGCCACTGGAGCAGAGAGCCCTTGGGATGATGGTAGAAAATGGACAGTGGATGAGAGTCCTTGGCTTGTGAATATCCCAGTCTATCTCACTTCAAGACAACAACCACATGACTTGGTGGACCTCCTTGTAAGAGCCACACTATGTGTAAGTGTCCTTCCATACCAGCAAGTCCAAACACAGCACAGTGAGCACTCAATACTTACTGCCTGAGTCAAATGTTTCCAAGACAACTTCTACACACCATTATGGGCTGAATTTTGTCCTCTTCAAATGCATATGCTGAAGCCCTAACCCCCAGTACCTCAGAATGCAACTCTATTTGGAGGCAGGGCCTTTAAAGAGATGATTAAGTCACAATGAGGCTGTTAGAGTGAGCCCTAATTTGGACACATAGACACCAGGGATGTACATGCACAGAGGAAAGACCATATGAAGACACAGCTAGAAGGCGACCATCTACAAGCCAAAGAGAGAGGCCTCAGAAGAAATCAAATTTGATGACACCTTGATCTTGGGCTTCCAGCCTCCAGAACTGTGAGAAAATACATTTCTGTTGTTTAAGCCACCCAGTCTGTGGTATTTTGCTTTCACAGTACTAGCAAACTAATACAGACACCAAATTTAACAGTCCCCAAATTTGCCTTTAATGTTTATCCAGAACTTAAGCACTTAAGTATGAGATATTTTTAGATTCTTTGATATGTGACCATCTAGGATGAAGATTCTTTCCCATCCTTTCTTGAGGTTTTGAGAATCCCATTTGTCCACCTGACTTCTAAAACTTCTAGGGGTACCTCCTGTTTCATTTGATGTAGACTCACTTTTCCCCTCAGGAAGATTTTTAAATTAAATACCTTCCTAAGTTATCTGGAGTATTCCCAAATAATGTATTTGACATTTCAGTGCAAATTGCAATTGCATATTTAGTAGCAGATCTCATATCCTGGAACTCAATTACTGTCCCACGAAGGAGAAGGAAAGGAGACCTATGATGTCTGAGACTCATTATGAAATAAGATTGGAATTAACTCCATATATACATATGGTGATAACAGAGTATGTAGACTCACCTTTTCAGAACAAAACTTTGAAGCATCTGAATCAAATTTAGTTCCTTTCAAAAACATTTACCGAGCATGTAGTATATGCTGGGAGCAGACATATGATAATTTAATGTAGACACTGTGACATTGGGGGCATTTGGATTAGGCAAATTTGTGTTGGAGTCACTTTAATTAGAAATAAAATACTGCGTTTTTTAAAAAAATCAAGTAATGTTTGCAGTAGAGACTCCATCTCTTCCCTTTCCTTTTTGATGAATATAAGGGTGAGAAGGAGGACACCAGTAACACAGAGATGGAGTGCAGTTGGATGTGGGACCAATGTTTGTAAAGGGGTGCGAATCAGGGTTCACATCAGACTCAGTTTTCCACTTATTATTTGCTGATGAAAAACTTTGCATTTTGACTGAGCCCTATCAAAACAAACCAAATCAGAATGCTCCATTGAGGCCTGGCCACATGTTACCCTGGAGATACAACAATGAATAACACTGACCCTACTACTAAGACACTTAGAATCTGAAAGATATTGTCTCTACATGAATCCACTCACTTGATAGGGACAAAATACGTTCAAATTAGAAGAGGAAAAAAGGAAGAGACAGAGGCAGACAGTAAGGTACTTTGCACGCAATGATTACCAGAACCTTCATCACTTTTTACAGCCAGGTTAGAGTGCTGCCACTCTGGGGAAAGGGAAGGGAGTGAGGGAAAGGACAGAGAGAAGCAACCACAGTCACACCACCGGGGCTTTATCCGATAGTAGCCTGGGTCACCCTGGGCATACCCACTGCTTATCCTGAAGGCAGAAAATTGCAAAGAGAGCATTTGGACCACCAAAAGCATCCTTGAGAGTCAACACGGACCTGTTTAGGGAAATGTTTTTTACCGAGTTGCCACAAACAGCAGCCTTTAAGCCTCAATCTACCATTTTTCACCCCTTTTAGGGTCCGTAAGCGCCATTCAGAAGCTTGATTTATCCTCAAGGCATTGACCTGACAAAATGTCAAGGAAACAAAGGGTCAGTAACACTTCTGCCCAAGAAAAAGCCGTTACTTTTAAATAATTTTGAAATTTTGGAAAGGCCATTCTCCCTATTCTACAAGTCTATGATGACTCTCGGATGCCTAAGGATTTACGATCCATGGTTTTATAATCTCTGTGGAACAAGATTGACTTCAGGTGCAATCACTAACACATTGCTGGCATTGTTTCCTTTTGTGAGGCGGCACACCAGCTCCCAAACTTCAAACACCTCCTCCCAGCCGTTTCAGTTGTCCAAGGTCTGAAATTTATGTTTTAAAAGATGTTTAAAATAAATAAATAAATAAAATTGAAAAAATAAATAAAGAAAAAAAGATGTTTACTTCTCAAGATGGATTGCAAAATAAACATTCAAAGGACTATAGTAATCATTATTAAAAAATAAAAAGCAAATAATCTTAGAATTGACACTGAGTCTTAACTTCTCTTATGATCTACTCCATTTGACTCTGCTCCATTTGCAAAAACAATGAACAAAAAACAAAACCCCTCAAGGTACACAATAAATTGGATTTTCTTCCCATTTCATATCAGATTGAGGATTAATATTGCCCAAAGAATAGTGCATAAAATCATCTCAGTTTTATGGTTAACCCAATTAGTCAATTACTGGGAAAAGACTCAGATTTCCTGAGTCAGCGCTCTCATCTCTTGAATCATGCTGATACTCATAAATCCGTGTGGACTTAAAGCAGAAATTGTCCCTTTGAGTAGCTCCATGACCCAGATCCTTAATCTGTTTCCCTATGTGAGAAAGGAGAGCCTCCTTTTTACTGCACAGGCCTCAACCTAAACTGAGACTAGATCTTTAAAAAAAAAAATGAAAGTACAGTCAATACGAACGGAAGGCAGAAGGGACCAAGATAACCTCAAAAGGCAGCTAATCCAAAAGGTGTTTAGATTTGGCTAAATGGAGATTTAAAATGGATAAACTGGGAGCTGATCTGATCATAATCCCCAGCTACATACCCCTGCATTTCTTTTTTATTCTTAAAATCATCTCCTAGTTCCAACTAAGAAACTAAAGCCCGTAAGCATTCAGCCTATTCCCAAGGAGCATATAATTCTACAGCTAAAATGAAGGACACTGATCAATGACACCAGGTGTTAGTTACTGTAAGGACTTCCGGGCCTCAAGTGCCACGAGGTTCACCACACTCTGTGCCGTTTCAAACTCTCAGTACAGTTTACTCTTCTGTGACATTTAAGTAGACTAAAGGCAGAGAAAGTATAACTTCCATTTCCAAATAGTGAGACAGACCAAGAAAAGACACATAACTGGCTAATGGCAGAACTGGATCCTAATTTCTGGCCAAATGTCACAAATCCATTCTAACTCCACAACCTCCTAAGCGTGGCAAATAGAAATTTTGCAACGGTAAGTGAAAGCCTATCAATATACCGAACTGTGTAAACGTTATCCTTTAGACCTTGGGAATATGTTGCTAGCATAAACCTTAAAAGGTTGTGATGAAGCTTTCTTCTACCAATGGAAAAACATGTACAAATTATTATAATTTATTAACCTTATTTTCCCTTCCAAAAGTATGGCAGCAGAGGACAGTAATATTATACCTGATTCTACTATCACTGAATAATAAGGTGATTTCATGTGTGTTTGGGAAAGGAGAGGGTGGGAGAAACCAAGTACAGGGAAAACAAATAATTGAATGAAATGCTTTACAAAAGCTTCAATTTTATACACTTCTGTCTATATTCAAGAAGGAAGAGGAAGACAAAGATAAGATGATGAGGAATTGAATGTAGTAAAATTAATGATATTTAAATAAAATAATGGAGTTTCACTCTCTAGAAGTGGCCTGAGAGCACTTGATCCACTGTGACCCTGATTTTTTTTTTCAGGCTAATATACAATAATGGCTAACTCTTAGTGAGCACCTACAAAGGGCCAGACACAGTCTCTGTGCATAATGTGTCTGAATTCATGTCATTTTCCCAAGGACTCTGTGAGCAGCTAGTACTATTATACCTCCTTCACAAAGGTGAGCTCAGAAGCACAGTACATTTAAATGACTTGCCCCAAATAACCTCCATTACGAAAATGTGAGACCAGGATTAGAAGCCAGTCTGGCTCCAAAGCCTCTCATTCATTTCCAATGATGGTCACTTCTCAGCTGATTCATTTGGGACAAAAGGGACTATTCCTATGCATGCATGATACAGGATTTTTTTTTTAAACCACTGTTGATCTCTAACACATGAGCAGAGTACCAAGGAGGAAAATAAGGGGGAAAACAATTCATAGCTTCTCACCTCCTCCCTCTGGCCAACCCTGCTTGCCTCAGTCCTCAAGAGTTGATCCCAAGGACTTGCCTCAGCAAATTTCCTGCACAGAATGTGCTTCCCAGGGAACCTAAGACACTGTAGACTTTCTGTCATGGCAGTAAATCTAACACATGCACACACTTCCTTTCCTCTAATCCTCTCAGTATAGTTATATCATAACTTTTGGTTAAATCAACAGCCACTGTTTATATCACTATGACAATGAAATACTGTTCACTGCTGAGCCAAATAGCATCCTATGATTACCATTCCTTCCTCATATGCATTTTGTCTTGGAATTAACAAAGCTATTGCTTGTGCATCTGCTGAGCTTCTATGAACTTTACTTTCTCCCAATGTGTCAATGGCTCTGTCAAATGCTTCTCAATACATTTTGCAAATCTTATACATAATAAATACTCTAGCAGCTCTATTCGGTTCTCAAATACTTCTCTCCTACAGCCCTCCATCTTCCTGCTCCAATTTGTACTTATTTCCCAGTATCGATGTCCTCCTGACAATTCCTTTCCACATTCTTCTGTGTCAGACTTTCTATTTCACAAATCCCACATATTTGTCTGTCTTGGTTTATTCCTTTGTTTTGCTGGAGTCTATTCTCTGGGAGCTTCCTCTAAGAAAGCATGCATGGGACGTATATTTTGGGGATACCGCCACATCTGTTATTCTTCACTCACACGTGATTGATAGTTTGGTTGGGCATACAATTCTTGATTGAAAATCACTTTTTCTCTGAATTTCTGTTTTTCCTTACCCACTGTTTTTAGTGAAAAGTCCAAAGCCATTCTGATCCTCCTTCCTTTGGTATGAATGACTAGTTTTCTGTCAAAGCAAAATAAAACATTTTTTATCCCGAGTGTTCTGAAATGTTGTGATGATGTGTTTTGGGTTAGCCTTCTTGAATTCATTGGACTGGGTGCTTTGTGGACTTGTTTAATCTGGGTTGTTCTGTTCTTTTGTTCTAGAAAATTCTTCTTTATTACTTCTTTGATAATTTTCTCCTCATTGTTTCCTCCCACCTCTCAGGAATTCCTTATAGTGGGGATAATGGACATCTTAGATGAATTTTATAATTTTATTTTCTATTTCTCATCTCTCTTTTTTTCCACTTTCTGGAAGAGTTCATTCATTACATTATATTCCCACCCTTTTATGCTATTTTTTTCTTTTGGCTACCATATTTTAAATTTTCAAACACCTTCTTGATCTCTGTTTCTTTTTCAGAGCTTTCTGTTCTTATTTTACAAATACAGTCCTCAAAAATCTGTGGAAGTTTTGAAGTTTTCTTCTGCTCCTTGCAAAATTCTGTTTCCTCCAGGTTTCTACTTTCTCTCAATTTGAGGCTTTCCTAAAATTTTGGGTGATTCTTGACTTTTAAAATATTTACAATTGAAGCCTGTCTTTATTTATCCTTGGGACTCCCTTCAGTCTTTAACTGGTATCACTGAGTTTCTCCAGGGAAAAGAGCCCCAGTATCCTCCAAGGAGGATGAACTGGGGAGAAGAACTGACGTACACCTGTTGGTGAGAGCCCTTCCACCAGGGCTGCTTTTTCAGCCCCATGCCTCACCTCAGCCTGTGGAAGTACCTGGCATCCCTAGGTGGGGTTCCAAGGAGCATGATGTCTAATTTCTTGGTGATCTTGTCTTCTTCAGCTTAGGTAGTTATTTCTTCTGTGCTGATAAGCCAATTACCATCTTGCTTCAGTAATGTTGGTTAAAATATTTTTCCACCATTGCTTTCTTTCTGGTTTCCTTTGCCCTTGTGAATTAATATCTTTTTGGTTCTCTTGGTGCACTTTAGCTAGCTTTAGGGAGGGAAAAATGCATGTGTGGGCATGCTGTCATGTTTAAGTAGAAACCCTATGTTTTATTTCCAAATATGCATTTATTATTTCACATGCCTTATGATAAAGAGTCGTTTTTTTTTTTAAAGACAGAATGAATACAGGTTTTTTTTTTTAAAGGAATTCCTTTATTTTATTATTATTATTTTTGTATTTATTTATTTTTGGCTGTGTTGGGTCTTCGTTTCTGTGCAAGAGCTTTCTCTAGTTGCGGCAAGCGGGGGCCACTCTTCATCGCAGTGCGCAGGGCTCTCACTATCGCGGCCTCTCGTTGCGGAGCACAAGTTCCAGACGTGCAGGCTCAGCAGTTGTGGCTCACGGGCCCAGTTGCTCCGCGGCATGTGGGATCTTCCCAGACCAGGGCTCGAACCCGTGTCCCCTGCACTGGCAGGCAGACTCTCAACCACTGCGCCACCAGGGAAGCCCGAAGAGTCGTTTTTAACACAAGAATTTATCCTCTTGATGAGAGTCTTCTTTCTTAAACTTTGAGAAAATAGTTCACTCAAGGTGCAAAGCCAACATAGGAGAGTTTTCTCTTTAAATACAAAAAAGGGGGGAAAAACTCAAGTGTTCAAAGGAATAGTGATAGCTACATTGTAAAACTCAATACAATTTTTGAAAAAGTGTTCTTAAATACCTTTCTTTACAGAACCATATTGTATAGTGAAATACGTAGACAAAAATATGCATTCTTCATTTTGCATAGAGCAGTCAAGCTTAGACAAGGAATCTTGACATACATTGTTTCCATCATGCAAACCTCTCCAGAGAGAGACAGACTCTAAACCAGGAATGGTAACTTTCTGTGCAAACAGTGGCAGCAATCAGAATGATGATATCAAACCATTACACATCCAAACACAAGGCAAAAGACCAATCTCAACATCAAAGGCAATCAGCAAATAATTGAATGGACATGGATACATGATTAAATTGTATCATGTACAAGATGTGTAAACAGAATATAAGAAATTAGGCCATGTGATAAAGTAGAGCTTTTTTTTAAAAATTCTGCTCAAAATAGTTTCTCTGTGATTTTGTATATAAGAAAAATGGGTGAGAGAGAGATTCAGATGAATGGACTAAAGAATATGGGATGTGTGTGGGACATTTAAGTCATTTCTGGTAGAGTTACTGCTCTGCCAGGCGTAATGACTCCTATAAATTATTGAAACTTCTAGCTTTGTAGTAATGATTTGGTAACAAGTCCAAATGCATTGGGGCATAAGTGAACATCAAAACATTACACTGAGTGTTAGGTGTTATCGTCTAGTCCAGAAATTATTTCAGTAAATAACACCTGGTGAAAATAATTATCCTGAATTTAAGTTGCAAAATGATGAGATATTTTGGAGAAGATTAAATACAAACTTCTTATTTGTTTATTACAAGAATTCAAGAATAATCTTCCAAGTAAAAGTGGAATGCTACTACATGTGATATGATTAAGGGTAGACCCACCTCTGGCTTCTGACTTGTCAAGTTTATGTCCATTTTATTACACTGGTATGAAGCCTGACTGAGAGCTCAGATAATACCTACACTATGGAACTTGGGATATTTACAATCAGAAATATGCAGCCTCATCCATAAATACCAGTTAATATGCCTGAGTTGTTTATGATATATGCTCTTAGTTTGCATTGCATCCTAGAACATATTTTCTCACACTTAAGCTCTCTGCCCAGTGGGGACTTAAGGGTCTTCTTTTGGATAAAAGTAGTCAAATAGACATCTCTCAAAAACAAAAGAAAGTACTCTTTGTGTGTGTGAGTGTGTGTTTGTGTCCATATATGTATCCAAATTATATGTATACCAAGGACCAGGGTGGGGCAAGTAAAGCACTCATTTCAGGTGAAAATCTAAATGGATGCCCCCAAATCTCAGTAATCATAATAAATAATATTTTAATGTAACATTTTAAAAATCAATATTAATGCAGAAATATATACATGGTACAACAACTAAAGGCAATGAGTCCAAGATGGGATCCTGGAAGGACAGTAGATTAAAAACCAAAGAAGTGTGAATAAAGTACAGACTTTCGCTAATAAAAAAAATACACAGTGAACAAAATGTCAAATTTTTAAATAAAGACAGCTATATCACTGATTTTCGCTTTTCCATCAAACTCCAACATACCTTGGCACAGCACAGGTGTGTACTTGTGTATTTATTTATCAAGACTTTTTTGTTTTGTTGTGTGTTCAAAAACAAACAAAAATGTAGTCAGATGATGACTAATATCTGTACAATTTAAAAGTTAATAAATTGTACCAATGAATACTATTATTTATCTAAATAGTCTGTAAACTCCTTAGCTACAGACCAAACTCCCTGAACACTGGAAATATATTTTACTGTACCCATCATATTACTTAAAACTTCAATATTTTACATGAACTACTAAATAAATATTTGGACTGATATAGGACTGGGTAGGGTAAGGGGTAAAGCAGTAAACCAGAAGTAAAGAGCCCCGAGTTCTAGTTCTGGTTCCGCCACTGTCCAGGGCAAAGCACTTAATCCCACTGGGACTCAAGGATCTCATTTGTCCAACTGACTGAGTTGCATTATCTCTAAAGCTCTGTGACTCTAAGAGACTATAGATTTGTGATTTTTTAGTTTATTTTTTTCCAGTTAGGAGTAATTAAGAAAGCCCTATTAAACAAAATATTACAACACAAAAGAATTGGCTTTCTCACTGTTATTCATTTGATATCATCAAAAACAGAATTAAAGGGTGTAGATTATCACAGAATCCATGAGTTCTTAGCGGACAAAAAGCTGAACATTGTATTGTGGCTACAAATTGGACATCTTGAGAGATCAGAACACCAACTTCAACAGTTGAAATGGACAGATACACCCCTGGCATCCCAAATACATACTATAAATGGGATTTCCTATTAAAAATGTAAAAAATTACTTATTTTATTACTAAGTAGTCCACAAAACTCTACTTTTAAACCTGTGATTGACCTGGTATAAATAGTCTTATAGAATCTAACACATTTGTAACAATTATTTTCTAGAAAAAAGTACTTAAAATTCTAAAACTACCATATAAGTTTTATAATATAACCATTATTTTATAACAACTATATTATAATTAAATATAAGTGATCTACATTATATACTGAATTTCTATACTATGTAAAGAATTCTATGTACTATTCTATGCTATAGAGAGAATTCTACACTGTATTATAAAATGTTACAAAAATTGTGCTTCTTTATCACATCAAAAATCGTATCTTGTTTTATACACTCAGGTCTCTAATCTTCTCTAATAATGCCATATTTGGGCCATAAAATCCTCATTTCTGGATTTCACAATGTCACAAAATAAATGATAATCTATCTCTTGTCACTCATTTCTAACAAGCAAGTATTACATTTAAAGAAATTAATAAAATAGTTAACATAACATAACACAATATTATGCCTTAGACCCTCTAGGGTATATATTATCACTTGAGTATCTTGTGGAAATGCGAGATACTAAGGTTGAAATTAAATAAAAAGTTTGAGTCAAAGATTATGCTTTAAATAAATGAACTTCCCCCACAAAGGTATAAAATAAAAGTTCTAAAGGATTTTATTTAGAGAATTGTTAAGAAATTATAACTAGAATTGTTTAGTGTAAACTGCTACGGGGATTCGCAATGTATTTCATATTTTTCCTGTAGGTAGGATAAATATTATTTACACTTTATTTGAATTCAAAATAATTTATCATCTCCTTTCCTTCCCCACACAGAAAGGTAAATGTATCTGCCTATTAAAATTTTTTTCCACTAATTTTGACTGAATAGAGGCCAACAGAAGGCTCTAGAAATTGTGAAGGATATAGATCAATGAGGAAGTTTAGGCAAAGCAAGTACAGGAGTTTAGCTAAAGCCAAACATTCTCGAATCATTCTAGATATTGACATACACTGTCCCGTTTACCTACATTCACACGACTTTGTGAGAAACAATCACTAAAATTCAACGTCAGTGTTTCCAATACTGTAAAAACGAACTCCCATCTTTGTGTGTGTTCCTATCTACAATGCAGTTCAAGGCCTTAAAAGAGAGAAAAGCTTTACTAAGTAACTTTTAAGCTATTAAAACGGCAGCTAGTTAGTTCCATGCTCCAGAAAGCCAAAGCCTATGGCTCTGCCTCACTAGGGTTACTGAATTTGTTAATTCCTTTCGGGCTTTTTAAAAGTTACTATATTACCAAATATGATGTCTTTAACAAAGACAGTAAAAAAAAAATAACCAAATAAATCCCATAAGCTTTTGGACTGTTGTGGCAGTTTTAGCTATGGTGTGCTTTCATATAAAGCTATTATTAAAAGACATCCAAATTTACACCTTAACTGTCTACCGCTACTAGACAGATGGCTGTGGAAGGGAGACCTGTCATTTAAATGAGTCACCGTTTTCATCAATATGCTCATTGGTTACCAAGCAAAGCTAAGTTACATCTGAGTCATTACTTTCTGGCCTCGGATGTGAAAAATGATCCATTAATCTATGTAGCTACAAGTCTAGTTCCTTTTTCTAATTCTGTATGTTTACCTGAAAAGCTGAACAGTCATTTGTACCTGAGCCATTTAGAAACATTAGATATAGTCCTGTTTATTTTTCTCCAATTTTGAGCTATATTTCACCTGATGCATTCATAGGGAAAGAACAGAAATGGAATTTTCCTTGAGGGTGAACTCTGTTCATGAAGAATGATGCTTTGAGAATCCACATATCCGGTATGGTAGTGGGAAAAAAATGAAATTGCATTTGAGTTTGTTTTTCCAAACTCCATTTGTGTTTTGGTTCTAAAGAAAGATCATACTGAGGTCTTGGAAATAATCCATATAGAATACACTGATTACTCCATTTTGAAAATATACTGCCAAATGCTGACTTCCCTTCATTGACTACAGATAATTCCCCCATTACTCCCGCCTTGGGAACCTAGACTTTGAGAAAGAGCTGTTTATTCTGACAGTTGGCAGTTTCATCTTTGGTAAAAAAAAGTAAAAACCAAATACACACACACACACACACACACACACACACACACACATACACCCCTCACCAACAAAGACAACAGCTTCTGCTTTTGATATATTAATGTTATCAGACCATTGTCAAAACCAAAAAGAGTTAGTGGCCAAAAAGAGTACATCCTGGCCTGCACTGAGACACAGCTGCAATTCAGTTGGCCATGCTAGGCCCCATCTGTAAGAGTTGGATGCTTGGTGACCCTGGCCAGTCTGAAGCCTATTTAAAGAAGCCCGAGAAAGCTAGGCAGACAGATGGTAAAGCAATACAATAATGAAGAAAATCTAGCTTATGCTGATGCTTATTTTGCCTTCCAAGAGGATGTCGTAAGTACCAAATAACACTCCATAATGGGACATCTATCACTCACAGGCATGCAAACATTTGTGTTCAATCGCAAAATATCAGTTAAGTTGGTCAAAAATTTCAAAAAATGTAAACAGAACACAACAACATTCAGCCACTTTGACAATTAGCATACAAATTGCATACAGCAATTATTAAGCATTTACAATTTCGTTGCCTTAGCCCCTACCTCTTTTTTCTCATAAGGAGGTTTTTGTTGTTGTTTCTTTTGTTTTATTTTTGCTATGTGCCTTAGCTTCAGTGGAACTAAAGATATTAGAAGTAATGGGTAAAGCCAAATACAGATCAAACATCACTATGGCTTCTCTCTCTGAGTACCCCAGGAGGAGGGAAGGAATACTCAAGGAACTGAAAGGCAGCCAGCATGCAGGAGGAGGGTTGCAGGAGTTGAGGTCAGGTCACTTTATGAGGTTGGATATAATTCTAACTGCAGCTGGAAGGCACTAATGGGTTTTGATTGGGGGGGATATCATGACTCCATTTACATTTTAAGGCCTATCCTTCTACTGGATGGGTGGAGAATGGATGGGAGGAGACTAAGAAAGCCAAGAGTAGGAAAATAGATTAGGAGATGGTTTCATTTTACTGCAAAATGAAGAGTCCAGCTTGGGGCTGAAATATCATAGCATTTGCAACACAGCTAATAGGATGGGGGGATGGGAGGGCACCAGGCTGTGTTACTGGCCCTCCCTGGCATGCCTCATTTCTTTATGAAGTTCCTTTTTGTGCCTTAAATCTCAGTGCCATTATGATTTATGACTGCATGAAATCTTTTAAATTAAGATTTGTTTGATTGTCTGTTTCTATTAAGGTGACCGTAATAGCAATTTTCCTTTTTTCCAAACAAATGTTTTGCAGAGCGCTGCAGCTCAGAGTGTGTGTACGGATCATGACAGTGATTAATTTCTGTCGCTAAATTCTTCATTTTCTATAACTAATTTAAGATAGCTGCCACTTTTTAATAACTAAAGGATATAAATCCAGTAGGGTATTTTTCTTGGGTAATTGATATAACATCTTCATATTAGTGACTATAAATTATGGCTCTGTTACCCCATTCTGTCACCTAGCAAAGCCGTTGAAAGTATGTATATCCCGGCTGCCGCTGTGCAGTGGTGCATACAATTTCTCCTCAACTAAACAACAAATCATAGGGCCAAACACTGTCTAAACCAGTAATTTCGGTAGGATTTCATTCAGTCAAATGAAAAAGTCACTGGTCTTACAGTGTTGCTTGGTTCGGTAATATTTGTTAAAGGTTAGTGTTTACCAAGTTAAAGAAGTCACTCTAGGTAGAAAAAATACTGGGGCTGGAAAGGGGGAGACTATTTATCCACTTTATTTTACCAAAAAAAATGAGTTTCCCAAATTTGCCTATCAGCAAATAGGGAAATAAAATTTCTCAAAATTTCTGAGGGCTACAAAATGTCCAACCATGGTCACTAATTTCACCTAAGTGGAGGCAATTCTTCTCAGCCCATTCACACATCACTTCTCGAAAGATACATCCACAAATATCCATGACTCTCAAACAGAATCTCTTGCTATGATACAAACAACAGCGGAAAAGTGAAGTACCAGAATTGATGCCAAATGTATAAATGAATTTTGGATTACACTGGTGTTGGCTTATATGTAACATAATTTTGTCCCTTAACCAAATAGTGGGGGGGAAGGGTTCTAACCAGTCTCAAAATGGCATCCAAACCACTCAGAGAGAATGGGGACATCTGTGAGTATTTATACCCATAAAAACGTGTCAGTACATTCTTACATCAAGGGATCCCAGCTGCAGATGAATGAGGGTCCCTGATATGATGGTATCAATCTCAGCCATTGGCAGCAAGGACACCCCTAGAGCAGCACCCTGAATACTGATATACAACTGTAATTGATTACATTTAACTTTATATGATTTGTAGATAAATGATGGCTGCATGTTTATGCAAAGTGTCTCCATAAAGAAATGAGACTAATTTTCTTCTTGAATAGCTTGTGAAAGCAGAAGAGCAATCACATTGCAGCAAGAATATATGGCAACGTGTTTCAACGAGCAGCAAGTAGTATTTCCAAGTTCAGCCAGTCAACTGTCATACGCTAACAGCTGCAGTGAATAGTGCTTTACGTCATAACAAAAATGGGTGATCGCTAAAAGCAAAAAATTAATGTTGAGTTCTGTGTGATAAATCTTCAACATATCCCCTTGGCATGATAAAATAAGCTTCTAGGAACAAAAGCAGGTTGAAAGTCACAATTCTGGTGCCAAGAAACTTTTTAAAAAGGTCGTGGAAGATGTTTATGTTGATACACAAAATGATTATCTGGTCAGTCTTTGAGATTCATTCATAAAAATGTGAAAAATATCAAGGATCCCACTAATTTAATTAAGACAAATGGTGGCTAAGGGCCTAAATTTAAGCAAAGAAGAAATAATGATAAATATTAGGGCTAAAAAGGATATTCATGTTCATTCAGTCCAGCCTCCTCTTTTTACACATGAGAAAACTAAGATCAAACTCAAACGGCTCCTACATGGTAGAATTAAAACTAATTTCACTTGTTCTGAAAGGAACTATATGTCATGAGAAAAGTTTCTGAAAAGATTATGCTGGGTATTTTGGACAACAAAAAACAAAAAAAAATGACAATGGGTCATTTTCTTTCATTTTCAAAAAAGAGTAGGTTAAAACCCACTTTTTAAAGTTTTAGATATTTAAAAAGTATAACCTAGATATAAAATATTCAATGTCTTTATTGGAAAACTCCCACAGCCTCAGGATCCCAAAACACATGTATCGAAATTGTAATTGAACACAAAGATTTCTTTCTTGCGATCTGGTTTTGCTGAAGGAGAAAGTCCTGACTTCTGCATATGCTGCATGTGGCACCACATGACCCAAATCAGTTTTAAGATGTCAAAATGTTCAAAGCTATCTCAACCCTTAAGGAATTCTATATGATGCAAACACATTGGCTAAGACCAGAGATTATCGTCTTTATTACAACAGTTCTTTGGCTCAAAACATGGTTTTTGGTTTAACCAAATGCTCAAAAGTGTGACATCACTTCCAAAAGTGTCTTGAGAAATAGTTCAATTATTAGACAAATTTGTATTATTTGCTCAAGGAGACTAGTTTCACATAGGAAGCATTCAATAGAGAAGATTAAAAAATGTTTTTAGGACTAAGTCAGCAATATAATTTATATTTTATAGTTAAATATCTTTATTTATATTAGTCCCATTTCTACAGTTTAATTATGAACTCTGAAACACTGTATTTTCTTTTAGAGGTCCCTACGGTCCCTGGAAGAATGAAGTGTTCTTACACACCCTGCATTCAGTAAGGGTTACTGATGCAATGATCTTAAACTCCTCTAGGTTAAGTTCTATCCCCAAAGTCTGGGACTGCATGTGATTGACATTAGCAGTGAGAAAGCATATGCTTAAATACCGCTGACCCATTCAGGCCTACTGCGTGATGGGGGTGTGGGCGATGGCGCTGAATTGTACAGTTAGAAGATAGAACTTGGCTTTTATATCTTTAACAGAAAAATCATTCCATCTTGGAGGGCAATTTTCTGCATTTTTCCACTTTTTAGGGAAAAAAAAGGCATCAAAATTTAGAGTACCAGTGACTGTAGTTACCATATTTATATTTTATGCTGAAAATTACCTTTGCGCTCCTCAGCCACACTCTTGAACACTGAGAAGACAGTTGGCCTTCCATATCAGCAGGTTCCACATCCACGGATTCAACCAAAGGCAGATTAAAAATATTCCAAAAAAGAAAAATTTCCAGAAAGTTGCAAAAAGCAAAACTTGAATTTGCCTCTCACCAGCAACTGTTTACATAGCATTTACATTGTATTTGGTATTATAAGCAATCTAGAGGTGATTTAAGGTATAGAAGAAGAAAAAAAAAAAAAGTATAGAAGAAGATGTGGTAGGTTATATGCAAATACTATGCCATTTTATATAAGGGACTTGAGCATCCATGGATTTTGGTGTCCACGGGCCAGGGGTAGGGGTGGGGATCCTGGAACCAATTCCTCGTGGATACGGAGGGATGACTGTATTGTACTGTGAGCGAAGCAGCTATAACTACAGATAGCAGGTGTGTGTGTGTGTGTGTGTGTGTGTGTGTGTGTGGTGATTTCTCATTCAGTGTATGCCTATGGCCTGGTAAGCACTGTGCTAGATCCAGATAAATCCCTCTACTCCTGACCAGGGCCTGCCTTCCATGAACACTGCACTGTGTTTGCATGTTTAAGCAGTATTGCAGCAAAGGAAAGAAGCACTGACTTTCTGAATGTCAGAATCAACACTGATAACAGGGTTAATGTTGAAGCAAATGCAACGACTTTTATGTTTCTTTTTCAAAGTTAAATCAGTCATACTCTCCGTAAAATCAAATGAAGCAAGCATCACATTCCAATTCTGTTATATTCTGACAGTTTACTGCAATAGGGAAGAAAGGCAAAAATAAATGCAGCAAACCACAAATTGCTTCCAATTGTCTGAGAACTCCTGAAGTACACAGTAAGTAGCTCTAAAAGCAGAAATCTGGATTCCAAACAAATTCCAACATGCTTCAAATTGCCTCTTAACGTATTTCTTTGGGGAAATGCTTAAGTGTTGAGGTCTCCTCCAGCTAGTGTAGCTGCCTCTGTTCATTCCCACCTTAACTCAGCCCATCATGAGGTCATATCCCACCAGTGTATCACCAGAGGACCCTCTATGGTGTCATCCTCAGTGCCGGTATATGTAAATATGAATCAATTTCAGGGAAATATGATATAATTAGAGGCTATTATTATGCAGTCCTCTATGAGCCCTAATTTGCATGTTTCCCGTAAAAGTACACAGCTCACAGTTAGCACACACAAGCTGTCATTTTTTTCAATACTATAATTATTACTTGCAAGCCTTGAAAAATATCTCTGTCAATTCCAGAAGAGGGTCTGAGAGAGATTACTGCAAATGACGATGGAATAATTATTTCTTTCGCTTTCCAAAAATTTCCATCATGGCAATATATTGAAAATTTCATAAGTATATAAATCACGGATTAAAATAATCATATTATTAGGGTTAAACTTCAGGAGTTAAAAAAATACCTAAGAAAGATTGAGAACTAATATCACAGTGAAACATGATTGCATTAGTCGAGACTTGGTATCTCACTCTTGTTTGTGTTTTTAATTAAGGTACCAATTTATTTTTAAATCAAAGGTGATGAGTTGGATTTTGCACTTGTTAGAAAGGCATTACAGAGAAGATTTAAAATCTAGATTTCAAGAACAAGGTGCTTTTATCCTCAGTTTTACCACAGAAATACAAGGAATAATACAAAGATATGTTCTTGTACTACTATTATTTCTATTATATCAAAAACTTAAAATATAGAGCCATGGATGCAGCTGGTTTTAAAATTATGATATAAGGCCTCAACAAAATCTAATCAGTTGATATTTAATATACAATGATAGCTTCTATTAACATTTATTACCATCTATTATATTACTAGAGTTTGAAAAATTATTTATGCACCCTCTTTTATTTATTATATGCTTTTATAAATTATTTACTGTAAGTCAGCTCAGATCTTTTCTAGAAAAAATGAACATTCATGAAAATATTATCCGTGAATACAAAGACACAGAAAAAAGAAAGTTCTTGGCAAAGGGAGAGTTAGCTTCTCTGCCCAGCAGAGGCCTTAATTAACTTTTTCATCCAGTATAGGGCCAGGCTTCAGTCATCTGGTTTGATCAGTTTCTTTATGGGGGTTAATAATCTCACCTCTCTCAGGACATAGGCTCCTGAAAATCAAAGATTTTCTATAAACTCCTTGAGGGCTGTGAGCCTTCAGCATGCATTAATTATAACCGTCACTGACTGTGCCACTTTTGGGTGGTTTCAATAATTCTTTTGGAACACTGTTATAAAATCTTAGTTAATCTTGATTATTTGCTCATTCAGCAAGTATTTGTTGAAGTTACTAGTACCAGGAACTGTTCCCGGTGCTGAGAATACAACAACAGGAAACATGCCAACCAAATATAAACAATCCCTACATTTTGGGTGCTTATGTTCTAGTAAGGAGACAGATGGAGGAAAAAACACTATAAGTAAATATAGTATAACATGTTAAATGGGTGAAGGATAAATGGAAGAAAATAAAGCAGGGAGTATTGTGGGGGGAGGGAGTTGCAACTTAAAGCCCAATGGCCCAAAAAGCTCTCATGAGAAAACAACATTTAAGAAAACATTTAAGAAAAATATCAGGGAAAGAGCTTTCCAAGCAGAGGAAACGGCAAGTGCAAAGGCCCTGAGGTGGGAACAAGCCTGCTGTGTTCTAGGAACAGAAAGGAGGTCAGTGATTTGGAGCAGTTATATGGTCCCCTGCCCAGCAGCATCACCTGAAACTTTGTCAGAAATGCAAATTCTCAGACCTTCTTGGTCATAAACTGGGACCGGAGGGTAAAATGGCCATCTGTGTATTGACAACTCCCTCCCCTTCCCAGTTATTTTGACCACACCGAAGTGTCAGAACATGGTCAGAGGAAAGATAATAGCAGATGAAGTCAGAGAAGTAATGGGTCATTGCAATTCTACTCTGAGGGAGAAAGGAAGTCAGGAGATGTGTATCACTGGAAAAGAAGGGGGGAGGGAGGGAAAGAGAGGGAGAAAAGAAAAGAAAAGAAAAGAAAAGAAAAGAAAAAGAAAAGAAGTTGGTAGATAAATTGATAATATAACAACCCAAACTGAGAATATGGAGCCAATAAATGATATACGTTGTTTTTAAGAAATTTAGTCTTTTATTTGCATTTATTTCACAACAATGCTCATTCTGAATTGCTCTGTTATTTAAAGAATACATATACAATCTATGCATATGCATGCAAGATCTACCATTACCTCATATTTATATTTTGAGCTCTAACAAGCAACTATTTTGCTTAAGAAAAAACCCACTCCTCAACACATTCAAACTCTAAACAGGTAGAGCCTGTGTTTTCTATTAATTCTGCTGAATACTGCTATGGACTGAATGTACATGCCCCCAGCCCTAAAATCATAGGTTGAATCCTAACCCCCAAAATGATGGTATTAGGAGGTGGGGTCTTTGGGAGGTGATTAGGTCATAAGGGTAGAGCCCATATTAATGAGATGCATGCTCTTATAAAAAAGACCCCAGAAAGATCCCTTGCCCCTGCCCGCTGTTGAGGACACAGAAGAAAGATGCCATCTATGAACCACAAAGTGGGTCCTCACCAGACACTGTACCTGCTAGTACCTTGACCTTGGTCTTCCCAGCCTCCAGAACAGTGAGAAATAAATTTCTATTACTTATAAGCCAGCCAGTCTGTAATATTTTGTAATAGCAGCCCAAACGGACTAAGACAAATACAAAATTCTATGTCTCCTCCAACAGGAAAGCACCCATATGTGCCAAACACCTTGATGTATTTTATCTTATACCATATAATGAAACAGTTTCTGTGTAGTGAGAAATGTGAAGTGCAAGCAGCAGATCAGGAATAAGAAAGAGGAAAGAAAAGAATAAATTTATCAAAAGCCTGAATGACAACAATTAGAACAGTGATGACAATAAGGTTTTATGTGAGAAAATTCTGATTTAATTGCTGTTTGTACATATACACCAATAAACACACAGATACACAGACACACACACATTTAGTAACAGGACAGAAAAATCACATTTCTATTTAGGGGATTACAACTTTCCTTACATTAATCACAGCAAATGATTATGAGCATCATGCCAAGATGCTCTTGTAACTCTTTTCCCTCTATTTTCAGTCAGTATATTCCTTTGAATACAGTTCAAGGTGCCTCTGCCTTCCTTGACATTTGTGGCTATCATACACTTTATACTTGCCTTATTAAATTAAGCAGTTTGGTATACACTGTCTGAAATATACTCATACTCATTCAACCTCTATCACTAAGAACTTATAATATGCCATACAGGTTCTTCACCCCTAATAAGATTCCTCTGCACATTTATAGCATTGTTTCTATTAATACAAATTATTCACTAACAGGCACAATTTGCTATCAAAAACCTGGTTATCAAAGAAAGTTATAATACAGAAGCCAAAGAGATGCCTCTCAGGATGTCAGCAAGTTGAGGTTACTAGCATAAAAATATCGTTAAATGCCATTAACTAAAATGCAACTGAGGCAGATAGAAGGCCCTTAGCCTTTAAATCAACAACAGTCAATACATGGAAAGTAGCTTAGTAGCCATCCACTGACTTAATTGTACTGCCAGAGCAAACCACTGATTGTCTGGGCCATCCAGCTTGTGTTCTGTCCCTGGCTGAATGCAGCAAATGTGAAAGTTACAATAATGAATCAATGGCTGTTTGTACAAACTCTGAGATTTGTTTTTCCAGGGAATTATCATCTGTCAATGCTCCCTGGACTTCATCTCCCGGTAGAGATGAAAAGCTGCATAATATTGTCTGTCATCTCTTTCCCCTCCTTTCTTTCACTGCTTCCCTCCCGTTTTCATCTGCCCTTTCTTCTGATAGGTTTTGAGAATAATAATGATAAAATAAACTCCTACGTAGCACTTACTACCCAGGCACTGCTGTGTTTCATATATAATAAGTCATTCAACCATCATCACAACCATAGGGAGTAGGTACTGTTACTATTTCTATAGTACAGGTGAGGAAACTGAGACTCCGAGAGCTTAAGTAATTTGTCCAAGGTCACATGGCTGGTCGGTGGTAGAATCTGGTTCTAATCCAAACCATCTGTGCTCTTGAACAATCCCACCTCCTCAACTACCCATGTGCAAGGAGACTGGTCTTGAGCAATGAACATCTTTTTTCCCCAACGTGTGATGGACTCCATCTCAAAGGCTCCTCATAACAAGACTTGATAATTGGGATAAATCTGCACTTTTCTGAATACCTACTGTGGTGAGAATATATTACTCCTAAGTAATTACTTGTTAAATTCAGCTGAGTTGGGGTGAAACTTCAACCTGATGATTGGGGCATTAAAAGGACAAAGAGTTTTTGTCTAGATATGAAGAAAAACTTGTCTGTTGTGATTAAGTCAGAAGAGGCCAGAATTGTGCCCATGGAGAGAAATATTTTCCAAAATCCAAGCATTTCTCCTTTGACCTTTGTCTTCTCAGAAAAAAACAAAAGCAAAAGCAAAACTATACTTTTGAAAACTTAACGGCTATTTGAAAACAATTGAAAATGGTCTTAAAAGGAAAATGTAAGAGGGCAACCATGTCTAAGACTAAAATAATGAAAACTACATGCTACCAGAGTTAACATTTTTATATAACTCATTAAGCTATATTAACGTTGTTTTACAAAAGAGTCAATTAAATTATTACTGACAATCAACCCAGTAGCTGTAGGAATACAAGGATGAATAACGCAGAGTTCCTATCTATGGCTTACAAATAGAGATGATAAGATTAGTTGAAAAAGCATCATAATACAAGGCAAAATTACCACTTGAGTGGTATAAGATTTAGGAGGAAAGGTCATATTCAACTGGGTAAAGTCAAAAAGAATGTCCCCTCAACCCCAGCTTTCATGATTGTTGGTCAGCAAGGCCATTGCCTTTATCCCCTGCACAGCATCCCTCCCTGCCATATACATGGTCAGCCCCTCAGGATAGGCCTTTGCCACTTCTGGCCTGGACCACTGTAGACTTCAGTCTCACAGAACTCCCTGCCATGCTCTTCACTGTTGCCATGAGATCCCTGTGGTAATATTTCCCCAGAATTAGCTTTAAAAACTCCTCTCTTCTCCTTCTCCCCATATTCAAATGCTGTAAGACAGTGTTCATGTGTTCCACCAGGATTCTTTTCTTCAAGCTAAACATCTCTGACCCATTCAACTACTTCATGAGTTACAATTTCCAGACTTCACATCATCTTCATGGTCAGCATCCCTCTAAAACTTTGGTACCCAGAGCAAAGCAGACCTTTCTTTTGGTATGGTATTCAAGAGGCTGTGAATGTGATTACATGCTGTCTAAGTGGCTCAATTGAGAGGGTATGCTACATGAACACTGAAATTCTGATAGAGTCATAGGTTGTTGCAGCCCCATGACCCAGTCTGGTAACCCCATCATAAAGAAAATTTGCCTAATTCTGGATGCCTTTTTCTTGGTGAGTCCATGCCGCCTCCTAGTAATCCCTGCTTTATGTTCTAGATGTTTAGTAAAATATATCAATACTACACCTTGATTCCAGGTTACCGCTGTGAATATTAAGTACCTACTCCTAGTTTCTAAAATCCACCTTTTCCCACTTTTGGTTCATTACAAGCCTTCTAAGACCTTCCATCACACTTTCTTAAAGACATCTGCCTGGCTCATTCAATATCTTTCTACCTCACTCAACTAAATTTGTGCCTTCTCTCGTATTGCCTTCTCATCTTGGATTTCCCCTTCAACCATGATTGTTTCAGTATTTGCAGGCTACGGATTACTCTACTTGGCAAAGTACACAGAAGCAAAACAGAAAGTGAATACCACAAAACCCCATCACTTGAGCCACGAAAGGCCTTAGAAATAATCTAACATGTGTGTGTGGAATCAGCACACAACAGAACAAAGACGTCCTAGGTGATTTTACCTACACTATTTAACTCATTCATCACAACCATCCTCTAAACTGAGAAAGCTGAGGTCCGAGAGAATCCGGATGGCCCAGGAGAACACTTCTAATTTTTAACCAAACTTGAGAAAGGAGGGAGGCAGGCAGAAGTGAGAAAGGCAGCGGGGAAGGACACATTTCTAAGCCCTCATTCTGTGCCGAGCACTGAGGACGCAAATACAAGTGTGTTTCTTTGTCCAATCCCTTTGAAGTTCTCACAGTTTTCAAACCACTCATCATCACACATTCCAGAGAAATAGGTACTAAAATAGTAATTTTTATAGGTGAGGAAATTGAAGCTCATAAGGAAAGTAAGGAAATAAGGAAATAAGGAAAGTAACTTGTCCAAAGGCACAGAGCTAATATGTGAGCCTTTCACTTTTTAAAAATTGAGGTATAGGGACTTCCCTAGCGGTTCAGGGGTTAAGACTTCGCCTTCCAAAGCAGGGTGTGCGGGTTTGATCCCTGGTCGGGGAGCTAAGATCCCACATGCCTCGCAGCCAAAAAAATAAACAAAACATAAAAACAGAAGCAATATTGTAACAAATTCAATAAAGACTTTAAAAATGGTCCACATCAAAAAAAAAAAAGAAATCTTTAAAAAAAAACACCTCATTTGTCATTTAAAAATAAAATAAAATAAAAATTGAGGTAAAGTTGACATATAACATTATATTAGTTGCAGGTGTACAACATAATGACTTGATATTTGTATATATTACAAAATCACCACAATATGTCTAGTTAACATTTGTCACCATACACAGTATATTTTCCATAATAAAATATACATAATACATACAGTATTATTAACTATAGTCACCATGCTGTACATTATATCCCTATGACTTATTCGTTTTATAACTGGAAGTTTGTACTTTTTGACCCACTTCACTCAGTCTGCCCACCCTCTACCCCCTGCATCTAGCAACCACCAATCTCTTCTCCCTATTTGTGAGCTTGTTTTTTATTCTTGTTTTTAGATTCTGTCATACAGTATTTGTCTTTCTCCATCTGACTTATTTCACCTAGCATAATCCCTTCAAGGTCCATCCATAGTGTCAAGAATGGCAATTTTTTTTTTATGGCTTAACAGTATTCCACTGTATATATACCAAAATTTCTTTATCCGTTCATCCATCAATGGACACTTTGGTTGTTTCCATATCTTGGCTATCGTATATAAAGCTACAATTTACAGGGGTGCATGTATCTTTTTGAACTAGTGCTTTTGTTTTCTTCAGATAAATACCCAGAAATGGAATTGGAATTGCTGGATCATATGGTAGCTCTGTTTATAATTTTTTAAGGAATCTCCATACTGTACCACAGCACTGTTTCCATAGTAGCTGTACCAATTTACATCCCCATTAACCTAATCTTCTAAGTCACCAGTGACATTCAAGGTGGATGTAATTAACATGAAGTCCCCCTAGACAGCGAGCACTTTGTTTAAATACCATTTTTGTGGGTGGTACTTACCTGACTCATCCACTCTGGACAACTATTCTGTTTGATTTAGGCATCTATCTCCTCAGGAAGATAAGTTGGTTAAGAGCACAGACTGAGTCCACATTATTACCTTCTAAATGAGTATAATAATCAGACCTACCTTACAGAGCTGTCTTAAAGATTAAATGAGATAATTCATTTACAACACTCTGTAGATGTCAGATATTATTATTAACTGTAATAACTCTGAGAATAGTTTTTCCACTAAAGACTTTTTCCTTTCTTTTTTCTGTTTAAAATATTTTTTATTATGGAAAATTTCAGACATGAATAGTAAAATGAACCTTCATGTACCTTAGCTACATCCCAGTTTCAATGTTTATCAACACTTGAACAATCTTATTTCATCTGTATTTCTACACACACACACACACACACACACACACAGTCATTTCAAATAAAATTCGCTGTACATTTCATCTGTAGATATTTGTTTATGTATCTCTAAAAGATAGGAACTCTTTTTAAAAACACAACCACAATTGTCACACTTAAAATTTTAACAACAGTTCCTTAATGTTATTAAATAGACAATTGATGTTTTACAATTTTTTGTTGCAGTTTAGTTAGATTTAGTCAAACTTTATTCAAATAAAGTTTATACTTTGTGATTGTTATGTCTCTTAGACTCTTTTCATCTATAGCTTTCCTCTTTCCTATCTTTTTTTTCTTTATAATTTTTTTGTTGTTGAAGAAATTGGGTCATTTGTTTCATTTGATACAATTTCCCACAGAATCTTGTGAACTATATAAAAATCAATTCTCTCTTCACATTAGCAATCCTACTTTCCTTTTTTTATCTCAAGGATAATTTTCTACTCATTATAATTTATAACAATCACTTTTTCAACTGTATAAAAATTTGCCTGAGAAATATTTATATGGATTTCACTTAAATAAACACTTATTTAGCACTTCCTCTGTGTCAGTAACTGTTCTAATTTCTTCACAAATATCAGTTTACTGAATTATCATAACAATGTTATTATCCCCCTTTTACAGATGAGATGCTCAAGGCTCAGAGAGGTTAAGGAACTTGCCTAAGGTTGCACAGCTAGTAAATAGGTAAACAGCTCTATTTAGAAACTAAGGTTGGGGGAATAGTAAATATTCACTGAATCTAACCATTTTTCATCATCAGTGTTGCACAGCTGCAAAGGCATTAGACTTGGGTTTTGATTCTGACTTTCCCACATATTAGTTATGTTCCTCTGAGCAAGGTTCTTACCCTCTGTGATTTCTTGATATACAGAGAGCATTTAATAAACACCAAACATGAATCCCATGCAGACAGCCATTTCAAGAGTGAACTATGAACTCTCTTTTTATAAAACTTCACCTTCCTAAAAAGGAATGAAACTGGGTCATTTGTAGAGATGTGGATGGACCTAGAGAGTGTCGTACAGAGTGAAGTAAGTCAGAAAGAGAAAAGCAAATATCGTATAATAACGCATACGGGTGGAATCTAGAAAAATGGTATAGATGATCTTACTTGCAAGGCAGAAATAGAGACACAGACCTAGAGAACAAATGTATGGATACCAAGGGGGAAAGGGATGGGGTGGGAGGAATTGGGAGATTGACACATATACATTATTGATACTATGTATAAAATAGACAACTGATGGGAACATACTGTGTAGCACAGGGAACTCTACCTAATGCACTGTGGTAACATAAATGGAAGGGAAGTCCGAAAGGGAGGGGATATCTGTATGTGTATGGCTGATTCATTCTGTTGTGCAGTGGAGGCTAACACAACCTTGTAAAGCAACCATACTCCAAAAAACATTAATTAAAAAAAATTTTCACCTTATGCTAAACCACACCAGTCAGGAATGTAGTACACAGCCTCTTTAAATTCTCAAATCTTTGGGCAGCTTTTCTCCAGTAATCAGGCATGCATATCATTTATGAATCAACAAATATTTACTAAGTTGAGACTCTGAGTCACAACTAAAAGGCCCAGTGTGAACTAATTGCAGGACGGGTTAATTAAAGAGAAAGCAATTGTCATCTGATAAAAATACATAAAATATAATGTTAAAATAGTCAAAAGATTAAAAAGCATTGAATATCACTTATAATTTATGCATTTGTGTCAAATAAAATTATTGAACTTTAGAAGATAAATTTTCTGTTTTATATATCTAATAAGAACAATCTATAGGATGTGAATAGTTGAGGAGTAAGTTAAATAGACTGGATTAAAGTTAAACCGTAACCCCAAATTCAAGTATAAACTTATTATTGATCTTATTGAGCTTGGGTGTTAGCATTCCCAGAACAATTATCTCTAATATATTGAAGTGTGTACTCAGATTACTTTTGTAAATTGATGGATTGTCAAAATAATGTGATATCTGGTGCTCTTCAAAATTCCCTTTAAATTCAGTTTTACAGTAATATAGCAATTTAGAAAGAAATGGCTTTCTTGTCTCTCCACATTTTAAGATTTATTTCAAATGCACTTTCACAGATAGAACACAAACTGACATCCTCTACTTAAAACAAGTCAAATTTGTCAAGCTCAACTGCTTTGTTTTTTGTTTTTTGTTTTAAATGATTTTGCTTTTTTTTTTGTAAAGCTATTTTAATTAATTAATTAATTTATTTATTTAGGGCTGTGTTGGGTCCTCGTTTCTGTGCGAGGGCTTTCTCTAGTTGCGGCGAGCGGGGGCCACTCTTCATCGCGGTGCGCGGGCCTCTCACTCTCGCGGCCTCTCTTGTTGCGGAGCACAGGCTCCAGACGCGCAGGCTCAGTAGCTGTGGCGCACGGGCCTAGTTGCTCCGCGGCATGTGGGATCTTCCCGGACCAGGGTTCGAACCCGTGCCCCCTGCATTGGCAGGCAGACTCTCAACCACTGCGCCACCAGGGAAGCCCCAACTGCTTTGTTTTTGACTTCCACTTTTTTAAGGAAAATCATAAATAAGAACTTAATTTTTTTCTTGAAGAGGCAAAATAATTTTTAGTGGTTCATCTGTCCTTTAAAAAAACCTGCAGAGGCATTCAGGAAGAAACCTCATTATCTTGATCTTTTGGAAGCCTTTGTTACATTCCAGGGACCAAATGTCCAACTTCATTAACTCCTGCTAGAAAGAGCATTCTTCCTTCCCCCACTTAAACAGGAAAGGCCAAAAGCTTTCTTTAGAGTCAACCTAAATGCTTTCTCAGATAAATTAGTATGAAGAAAAGTCAAAGCCCATTCCAGCTCTAAAATAACAAATGAAATGTTTTCCTGGTATGATTTGTGTTTGTTTTTATCAGATAATAAGTTTCTATGTCATTGAAACCGCATGGTTTGTACATCAGACAGAAAAATCCAAGACAGTTTCCTTGAAGTATGCGGGTCACATGAAAATTATTGTTGGTTGTGTGTGTAAATTCAACAATTACAAATTCAACAATTACAAATCAACAAACACCTTAGACTTAGAGCCCTATAGCAGACTACTGCACTTAGATGAAAGGAAACACACACACACACACACACACACACACACACACACACACACACACGAGTGAACATGCTCAGGAATGAATAGGGAAGAAGTCCACTCAGACCAGAAGAAACCAACTGTAGTTTTGTTGTTATTGTGCTTTTTGCCTAGATAAAACTCACCTTTCTTTTTTTAAAGGACATCTATTAAACAAAAAGTCCAATGGTTCCTGACCGGAATCTTCCCTGAAGATTTACTTTTCAAACTATGTTGTCAGTCTTTGCATTTTAATGTAAGCTGTGAACTGTGATTGGTAAGTCCTTGATTTGTTTCTTATATAAACACACACACATACACACACTGGAAATAGACGTGGGTAGGATCTAGTTTTGAGGAACCTAACATAAAAACTTTTAGACCTCTTCAAAGAAATGCCGACACGAGGAGCTTTGAAAATGTAAAAGAACAGATGAGGAAGGAAGCAAAGATGCATGCATATCCACACACAGAGGAGTCATGTTTTATGGTAAAGCACTTACTGCCCTCACGTTGGGCACATACTAAATATCTGTTTTTCCACATATTCAAGGTTCTTACTCAACCATTTCCCCTTCTGTGTGGTTATAATCAGACATGGTGTACTGCCCAGACCCCTGGGAATGGCTCATGGCTTACATGCCAGCAACACATGTGAGCTTTATCACTAATAGCAAAGACACAAGTCATTTAAAACCTCCCTCCAAAGAAAAATACCATTCCTGTTTGCTTTTCTAGGTTAGCGCTCATCCACCGTATCTTGAAAACAGATATACTTCAACAATTCATAATACACTAGTCCTAATAAAATCAGTATGTTACACATTGAAGTCATTGTTCAATTCAGTCAAACTCTTAGACCCTTGCAAATGAATGTGAAACTCAAGAAAATTTTGAACAATTATCTAGTCAAAGCCTTTTGAAGCTTCTTTATCAAAGATCCCTAGGGCAGCAGAGAATGCAAATTTCCTGGGAGAGGGTGGCTGGTCCAAAGGGGCTTCATCTGTCACCGGCTTCAGGAAGGAGGCGGGCACGTCAACCCAGGGGCTCTGTGCATCCTGCAGAGCCCCAACGCTGCAACACATTTCCCCTGGGGTACCTGTGCTTAGGTACCAAACCTCTGGTTTGATCACTAATCATAAGAGAAATGCAAATCAAAACTACAATGAGGTACCACCTCATACCAGTCAGAATGGCCATCCATCAAAAAATCTACAAACAATAAATGCTGGAGAGGGTGCGGAGAAAAGGGAACCCTCTTGCACTGTTGGTGGGAATGTAAATTGATACAGCCACTATGGAGAACAGTATGGAGGTGCCTTAAAAAACTAAAAATAGAACTACCATACGACCCAGCAATCCCACTACTGGGCATATACCCTGAGAAAACAATAATTCAGAGTCATGTACCACAATGTTCATTGCAGCACTATTTACAATAGCCAGGACATGGAAGCAACCTAAGTGTCCATCGACGGATGAATGGATAAAGAAGATGTGGCACATATATACAATGGAAAATTACTCAGCCATAAAAAGAAACGACATTGAGTTATTTGTAGTGAGGTGGATGGACCTAGAGACTGTCATACAGAGTGAAGTAAGTCAGAAATAGAAAAACAAATACCGTATGCTAACACACATATACGGAATCTAAAAAAAAAAAAAAGGTTCTGAAGAACCTAGGGGCAGGACAGGAATAAAGATGCAGATGTAGAGAATGGACTTGAGGACACGGGGAGGGAGAAGGGTAAGCTGGGATGAAGTGAGAGAGTGGCATGGACTTATATATACTACCAAATGTAAAATAGATAGCTAGTGGGAAGCAGCTGCACAGCACAGGGAGATCAGCTCGGTGCTTTGTGTCCACCTAGAGGGGTGGGATAGGGAGGGTGGGAGGGAGATGCAAGAGGGAGGGGATATGGGGATATATGTATATGTATAGCTGATTCACTTTGTTATAAAGCAGAAACTAACACACCATTGTAAAGCAATTATACTCCAATAAAGACGTTTAAAAAAAAAACAAAACCCTCTGGTTTGAAAAGTAGGGTTCCCTCTCTTTGCCTCTAGGAGGTCTAATATCTATTTGTCTTACTATAAAATCAGGACTTTGACCCAACTCAGGATTCCCTTGCCTTCTTCAAGAAGAAGCCAAGAAAGAATACCAGAGCTGTCACTTTAGGGTGAATGCCTGAATGTATCCTGGAGAAAGAAATCTCCCATTTTTCAAACTAAACAACACAGTCCATTTTAAAGCCCAGGCCATGCTCTTATCTAAGGTAATGGCAGGCTTCTCAGAGTGATCCCAACTGCTCTGACAGGTAATTGAGAAACCTCAAGACAGAGAGTTAGCTTAACGGCGAGAAAGCCTTGAGTGTTTTTTGAAAAACAAAGTAATCAAGGCTAAAATGCGTATAAAGACAGGTCACAGCCACATTAGGCAATTCATTTGCTCTTACTTATTTATAAATTTCTGCTTCTTTTGTTTTAAAAAATCAACTAAGTGCTTAGAAAAAAAAATGAGCATATTAAAAATCACCCAGTTTTTCCTGCTTTCATCTGTACATCTAATAAAACATTCTGAAACAAGTCTAAATTCCAGTATGCCAAGGTTAGGCTTGTGCGAATCTGAAACTCTGGAATCCAAGCCAAAAAAAAAAAACTAGGACCTAATGTTTGAGTAGAGCAGCATCAATGAGGTTTTGGATTCATGCATGTTTGACTAGGCTGTTTTGATTTCCATGATGTTTTTCCCCCAAACACTTTATCATGGACAGGCAGATCTTTAAAATAGTCAAATGATCACCCAAAGAAACCGCTGAAGATCTCAGTTTGCCATGCTGTGCTTTCTCCTAGGCCTGATGCTGCATTGGTAATTCTCTGAAGGCTTAAGCAGCAAGGGGCCCACAGGCTGAGTCCTGCCCACAGGTGGCTGCGTGGGTGTGGGACTCCGTTCACAGAATGTGAAACAAAAGATTTTGAATTATTTCCAGAAATTTCAAATCAAGATATTTCATGTATCAATATCCTAATTAATGGCTTCTCTTTAAAAATATAACAAAACAGAAAAAGACTCACAGAGACAAAGGACAAACTAGTGGTTACCAATGGTAAGAGGGGTGGAGGGAGGAACAAGATAGGTGAAGGGGATTAAGAGGTACAAACTGCTAGGTATAAAATAAGATACAAGGGTGTAACGTACAGCACAGGGAATATAGCCAATATTTTATAATAACTTTATATGGAGTATAATCTATAAAAATATCAAATCACTATGTTGTACACTTGAAACTAATATAATATTGTAAGTCAACTATAGTTCAATTAAAAAAAATTTTTTTTTAATTGGAGGTTGTACCACCTCTGGGCAATGCCACAATCAGGGGCAGGGCCCTGTGCTCAGTTTAGGGTTTTTTATCCCAGGACTGCTTCACTCACCTGCAGGACCCTGTTTGATCCTTGTGGACACTGACTTTGTAAAACCTTCAGGTGGAGGTTTAGATGCATTTTTCAGGCCCTTATGGACGTTATTCCACCCTCTGCTATGGAAATGTTCATAACTACATACCTCTTAATATATATAACATGTTGAGAATAAAAAGCATGTAACAAAGTCTCAAAAAGTGTCAGCTGTTATCATCATCATACCATATCCTCTCTTTCTCCATCCCCCTCAGCTTATGCCATTCCTTTCTCTATTTTTTTTCCTCTCTGGAGATTAGATTACAAAATAGCCAGCATCCTGGCTTGTGCATAAAACAAAAAACACATATGTTCCTATGTACACATGTAATACACGTGAAATTTGAAATACGTATGTGTATACTACGGGAGAGGTTGTTTGGGAGAATTCTGGTTGTTTACTCATCCCACTCTGGTTCAACTGAGGAGCAGAGAAGCCTGACTCTAGCACCAATCCATCTGTTTCCTTTCCAAACCTATATATCGTGTGTAATTTAAACCTCCTTTCCAGGATTACTTTTATTTTAAAACTTCAACTTCATCACTGTCCTAAAGGAGGGGCTGCTTTTACTTAGATGTGCCATAAGACAGACACTGCCTTCAGCATTCCAGCAAAACAACACACAATGGTGGCAAAAATATGCGCCAAAGAAAAGTCAATACATCTCATTACAGTCATCCTGCAATAGCATGGGATAGAGATGATTAAATTCACAGCTCCAATAAACAGCACGCAAATTACTTCTTGAAGGGAGCGGCATAATAATACCTGGAGCGTAAAAAGAGGAAATGAACTTTAATTAAGTGTTGGCCAGTGAAATCCTACCAGAAACGCACAATGAAGGAGGAAAACAGAAAGTCCAGCCTGCCTAAGGATGGGAGGGAGATGCTGTCAAATATAAAAGACCATGACCAAAAAAAAGTGCGTGTATATTATTACACATAATATATACTATATACTATAACACATATATAATAAATAATATAGCATTATATGCTATATAAAACACACATGTATTCTAAAATTAATCTAACCAGGGATCAAGCTTCTCTTTTTAAAATATTTACTAAAGTATTGATTCATCTTTTTATTTTTAATAACACTACTATTTCATAGAGAGGAATTCAAAACCAAAATAGGACTAGTGTGTCTTTTTTAGTTAATATGAATAAATACTAATGTCTTTAGCCATAAAAAAAAATCAGTGAGTTTAAGAACAGGCACCAGACTAAAATTTGTACCTTCAGTCAGGACATGATGTGTTAAGAAAGAAAAATGAGACCCAAAAGAGAAACCCAAATTTTGGACTAAATACTAAGACATGTACTTAAAGATTAGTTTTTAAATATAGTATTTTTAGGTTTCCCTTGGTCAATATGGGGAAAATGTAGTCTCTTTGTTTGAAACGGCCGTGTGAGCTATCGTCCTCAATGCTCAAGCCCATCAAAACGTGCTCTCAAGAAAGGATATGTCAACAGTTGATACACGTCCATGTTAATCCCTTGCTTCCCTGTGACTATGTACGTCTGTGTGGTAACCCTCCTGAATTACACTGGGCATAGTAGCTGTTCAGTGAATGTAAATTGTATAAATTAATCTGCCATTCTAGAAAACAAGACTTTCCCTCTCATTTATGACATTTCAAACACTTCAGATCAAGGATGTAACTTTGTGGTAAAATTTTCAGTTAGTATCTTGAATGAGTGAATTAAAGTATGTAAAATGACCATGATTTATTCAGCACTTATTATAATTATGATACTAAGAATAAGAAACCTTACATACCACTGACTAATACTGTCCTGGTTTTACTGATGAGGAAACTGAGACACTCCAATGTGACATAACTTGCCTGATGTCATAAAGGGTGGCAGAGTCATGATTTGAAGGGACGCAGTCTGCCTCCAGAGCCTCTTCTCTTAACTGTGTGCCAAGGGTTATGATAAAACCTTGTGATGGTTAATTTTATGTATCAACTTGACTGGGCCACAGGGCACCCTGATATTTGGTTAAACATTGTTCTGGGTGAGTCTGTGAAGGTTTTTCTGGATGACATTAACATTTGAATTGGTAGACTGGGTAAAGCAGATTGCCCTTCCTAATGTGGGTGGACCTCGTCCAATCTGCTGAAGGCCTGAAGAGAACCACAAGGCTGATTAAGAGAGAATTCTCTCTTCTGGACAGTCTTCAAGCTGGGACATCAGTCTCCTGCCTTCAGATTCAGACTTGGACTGGAACATCCACCACTGGTTCTCCTGGTTCCCAGGCCTTTGGACTCAGGCTGGCACTGTACTATCAGCTCTGCTGGGTCTCCAGTTTGCTGACTGGGGATCTTGGGACTTGGGATCAGCCTCTATAACTGTGTGAGTCAACTCCTTAAAATAAATCTCTGTATGTATATCTCCTATTGGTTCTATTTCTCTGGACAACCTGGAATGATACAGGCTTTAATATATATGATCTTACTTAATCCTCACATCTACCGAACTAGAGAAATAATACCAGTCAAATTTTTATAGGTAAGGAAATGGATCCCAAAATGATGTCCAAAGTTACACTGCTAGGGAGCAGATTTTGCAGTCAGGATTTGAAGCCAAGTCTAAATCCAGAGTCCATACACTTTTCACATAATTGTAGCACCTCTCTGAACATCAGAAAACAGATGAGAAAATTTCAGGCTAAAAGAAAACATCGACTCTCTGGTCTTTCTAGGAAATACCCCAGTTCCACAATGCTGACCCATTAGACATCTCTACAGATAACTGCATACCTTGGAACCCCAGTGAAACTCCCCCTTGAATGGAAAAGAATACATAGACTTATTTTTAAATTATAAAATAGATCATACAATCTCTGAAACTTTTAAGACTCCATACTATCCCTTAATTTTTAATTAAATCAGTGATATTTCAATCAACCATACTTAGCACTTTTAGTTCTTATTTAGGAATCTCCCCATCTCCACTTTGATTACAGATCCTTTCTCTCTCCCTTGAAGCTGAGAGGGCACAGATAAAATTAATTAGAAATACTTAGGCTTTTAAATGAGTTCTTAGACTACTGTAGTTATATTACACTGAGCAGTAATAGAGATCAGGCATCCCTTCATGCACACACACAAAATAGTTATTTCTGATAACAATCAAAAGCTACAACAAAAAAACTCTCTTCTAACATTCTGTGCCATTATAATAGCTGTCTTTGACAACTAAATACCAAGTAATCAAAACAAACGTTAATTAGTACCCAGCACTTACTAGTCATAGAGACAGGCCATCATCTGTTAATTATCAGGCCAATAACAGAGTATTGATCACAATTTGTCAACTTGGAAATAATTGAAACCAGTAAAAGAAGAGTAGGATCTTTCAGTAAACAATAGGCTTTCATTTCAGAAACGCTTAGCCAGCTCTTCTATTGTACTTTACCCTCTTTGTCAATAAGTGCTTTTCATATAATTGTCTCTCTTGACTGTGCTGGTTTTTTAAAACAAAAATTATGTGGTTTAGTGAGAACACATTAGGCACATGTATCATTTTGGCAGCCAATATCAAGTCATGATGGAATTAAGGGAGTCAATATCGGGCAGAAGTCACACAGTCAATGTTTCCTACGTGCTTGTACCTCGAAAGACTGTTAGTTAAGTTTGTTTTTCATCCAGTTAAAAAACATTTACTGAGTGCCAACCATGTGCTTTCTAAATGTGGATTTAAGTATTCAGATATATACTTTCGTGTTCTAAGTCTTAATATTCAACACAAAGATACGTAAAGCAATCAGCTTCACAGAAAGAGGCAAAACCCACTATTTGCTTTGTCTTAAGAGTCTTTCATCAATGGAAGATCAGTTAATCTAAAGGAAAAAAATAGATTCCACTGGAAAACTGTCTTGAAACAAACTCCTTTACATATTACATATTATTTCTTTAGTCAACCTTTCTTCTAAAACTTTAATAATAATTTTGCAAGGAAATGCAACATCTAAGGACTAAAATCACTTAAAGCATGGATTTATGGCCAAACCCTCTCTGACACAAATAAGCTATCACTATGCCTATTAAAGTTCTCCAGTTTCCACAATACAAATGTTTTTATGTCATAAGGAGAAATTTGTATCATAGAGAAAAAACAAAATTTTGGTTGTAAACATGAGTTAAGATTGAAAGGCCTATTTTTACCTAATTCCTGGTCCTATCCATTTTGGAAGGAGGAAGAAGAACAAGGATAAGTTAAAATTTCAAGGAACTAGATACTAACTCAAGCTGCTGATAATTAACATCGTCCAAGGGAAGGAATGGCCCTCTTCCAGCTGTAGGGACAGGCCAAGTGTTTTTAACTCCACAAAATCTCAGCAGCTCACCTTAAAGTTGGCTTTACAACAGCTTTTCTGTAATAACCATAGTGCCCATTTTCTGCCTGAAGAATTTCCATTTTGAATCCCAGAAAAACATGAATCATAATGGAAATTCTGACATAACATTAACTATAGCAATGCTTGGATAAGGGAGGAGAGAATAAAATAATTGTAATGGCTATCAAAGTTCTACCTGGAGAATTCAATGGCTAAATGGATAACCCCTTGACTTTTAACCCCTGAGACCTCAGTTGGGATCCAAGTCCTGACTGGAGTGACTAAAAAATCATTCTGCCCACTGATGTGAGAAAGGCCCAAAGAGAAATGAGAATCATGGTCTCAGCCCAGTTGTTTCAGGGCTGTATTTCCAAATCACAAAACCACAGCAAACGAGCACTCTCTGCGAAGATACACACAAAGCTTGTGCTTCTAGGAAAAAAGAAAAGGGTAAAAGATACAAACCAATTTTAATGAACTATGACTCACAAAAATACACGACCCAAGTAAAATCTTGTTATAAAACATATACATTTTTTAAAAAGGCTGTGGCTATTTAATCATTGACATCATTTCAAATTCTATATTGTGTCATTAGTGCTTTTGTTATGAGCTGCTAAATGTTAATGCAGGAAAATGGTAGATTCACTCAACTATTTAAACAAAAAATATTATCAATTTCCATTGAACTCACTTCCATTATAAACGAAATAAAACCTAGACACGTCAAAACATCGGCACCCTGATACACCAAACTATGATGAGATGGAATCAGCTGGCAACTAAAGAAATACAGAAAAGCTTCCAGGAATGCTTAAGGCCTTTCTTAAATGAAGGAGTTCATAGCCCTAGCAGGTTTCAAGAAAAATACCCTGCTAAATTACAAATTACAACCAGCTCCGTGTTTCGTTTAGTGAATAAATCATTCGTCCCTTAAATTCTTTCTCTATATCTGATTTAAAACACTGCTTCCCACAACAGGTGCTTATCCATATAAATGACTCCTGATTCTGCTGGAGAACAGCTGATTAGGAGCAGAGAAGGGAAAGATGGGGCGTCGATGTCAGAGCCAGATACCCTCTAACAAGATTTCAAAAACAAATACCTTGGCAAAAAATATTATTGCACCGGGGAAAACAAGACCCATTCCACCAAAAATAAATCTGAAACTCAGTCGAGTAATATATCCATTTTTCATAGTGAATTACATGCAATATCCCTGCCTCATCATTTTTAACTGTTTGAGGAGACCAGGCTCTCTCACCTTGACACAGTTTTTGTGTTTGCGATAGACTTTCTGCAAGAATCCAAGCTTCATAAAGTGAAAGCTATTAGACCAACGGTTCTGTTTTTCTATAGATGACATTATTGAGCTGCCCTATTTCAAGTTCTGTATTTGATTTAATTATTAGACTACTAGATTATAGACAATTATTAGCAAACCTAAAACACTAACTCATAGCAGTAACATATGAGAGAAACTGCAAAACCAGTTGGCATGCCCTGTGTATAAGGAAGATTTTCAAGTATCACTCCTTTTAAGACGCCTGATTAGAAGGCTGTGATTGCAATCACTAATTCTTTTCTCAAGGGTCACGCAATTGTTCAGATGGCCTAGAAATTGCAATTACAAAGCAAGATGAGGGATGCTGGCTGATCGTCCTTTTTCCGAAATCCAATTCACTTTTAAAGTACACTGCATTCCAATAATTGCTTCTCATCAGTTCTTCATTTAATACTAACATTTTATGAATTTGCATTTTCGTTGAAAAATCTCATTAGTCCACAAAGCACTGGGCTTGTGTGAGTTGTCACATCATCACAAGTCTTGTTTTCCTGTTCCAAACCTCAGAATTTCTAAATTTCAGAAATACCGTGGTCAATTTGTTTCCCTTGCTGCCACTTGTTTACTTGCAATTATGAACATACATAGATCTTGCTTCTTAATATGCTACTGACATAATTCTTTATCTTTGACAGCACTTTGCTCCACAAATACAGAAAGTGGATGAATGACAACTAGCCACTCCAAATTCCATGGGTTGCTTTAGTCTTGGAGCCAAAAATAATAAATGAAAGAATGAATGATTCATGGAAAAGTAGTGCATTCAGGATACTTTTTTGTAGTGACTGGAGGAGCAAAAAAGAGAGTCAAGTGTTGAAAAGTAATTCTAAACATGGATTATTCACTGGGCAACTAACCAATGGAAAGAGGTTAGGGTGGCAGAGAGGGTACAAAATACAGAGACTAGAGAATAAAAGAAACAGATTTTCAAAGTTTGACTGCCAATGTCTCATTGTTTTGCTAAGTCACTAAAAATCATGCCCAATATCTTTGCCCTAAGCTTATTTGCCATAAACATCTTTGCCAAAAACATTTTCCCTGCATAACTAATTGGCCATAAGGAAATTTTTTGGTTTAAGAGTTTGGTTTCAACTGTTTTCTTCTAGCTAGCGAACTTATGGATAGCTTTATTGAGCTGACAGATGATGATAATTTGCCCCAAACGTTGGTTTCTTATTTTGAAACACACTACACTGGAGGAGAAAGAGGCTGAGGGCTTGGAAGGTGAAGAGTTGAACCCACATTTCCCATAGGACTTTGGAACATCTATCAAAGGATGTGTGACGATATGTCAAGAATACAAACAACAGTGAAGGGGCTTTCATAACGCAATACAAAGCTCAGTTACAAATATGTGTCCCAGTGTTTAGAAACTGACACCTCTCTTAATGAAGGAAGAAATTTTAGCAGAAAAGAAAAAGTGCAATGCTCTATTCACAGTAGCCAAGACATGGAAACAACCTAAATGCCCATCGACAGATGAATGGATAAAAAAGATGTGGTATATGTATGCAGTGGAATATTATTCAGCCATAAAAAAGAATTCAATAATGGCATTTGCAGCAACATTGATGGACCTAGAGATTATCATACTAAGTGAAGTAAGTCAGAAAGAGAAAGAGAAATACCATATGATATCACTAATGTGTGGAATCTAAAATATGACACAAATGGATTATCTACAAAACAGAAACAGACTCACAGATATAGAGAACAGACTTGCAGTTGCCAAAGGGGAAGGGAAGTGGGGGAGGGGTGGAGTGGGAGTGTAAGGTTAGCAGATGCAAACTATTATACATAGAATGGATAAACAACAAAGTCCTACTGTATAGCACAGGGAACTACATTCAGTGTCCTGGGATAAACCATAATGAAAAAGAATATGAAAAAGAATGTATATATATGTATAACTGAATCACTTTGCTGTACAGCAGAAATTTACACAACACTGTAAATCAACTATACTTCAATAAATTAAATTTAAAAAAAAAAGAAAAAAGAAAAAGTGCAATGCTGAACAAGGAGATGAATCAACAAACATGGATAGATGGAGTATAACACTGAACGAAAGACTTGGAAGACAACTGCTCACATACAACCCACAAAATAAAATCATTTGCACAGTATTGCCATGAATCTACACACATCTTAAATGTATTTAAATACTTTCTATTTTGCCTCTTTAGTTTTGTTATTCATATCTTACGTTTCATTGCGCCCTTTTTAATGTCCCTCTTTTATTTTTTATTATTGTATCTTTTACAGCAAAATTGCCTTATGGCCAATTAGTTATGCAGCAAAATGTTTGTGGCAAAGTTGTCTACAGCAAAGATGCTTAGGACAAAAGTACCTAGAACCGCTAAAAATAAAATGAAGGTTTATTTTCCCATCACAGCTGCACATGAACATCCCTCACTGGGTTAATAGTTTATAATGAGTATAGTAATATTTTTACAAATATTAACCTTCTGAGAGCTTCTGTGTGCTATCTTCTCCTGATCGACAGTGGCAGCTCTAACACTGTCACCATGAAAATATTATTTGTAAGCAAAGACTTAAAATGAGGAGATGGTATAACATTTGAGCGCTGGAGTGAAATGTCTGAACTCCAACCTGCTTTCTCCACTTGCCAGCTGTGTGGTGTCAGGCAAGTTACTTCTTCCTGTGCTTCAGTTTGTCATCTATAAAAGGGGAATAATAGTAACCTCTCTCATACAGGTTATGAGGATTGAAAGAGTTACTTAAGTGTTTCGAAGAGCCATACCTGCCACATAGTAGAGGCTCAATATTTACCTAGTATTTTCACTGTTACTTACTATAATTCTAAAAAAGCAACACACACTTTGTAAAAACCAATCTGAACTCATAAAACAGCATAGAGCCGACCCTCCATATTCACGGGTTCCACGTCCGAGGATACAGAAGGGCTGACTGTACTCTGCCATTTTATAGAAGGGACTTGAGCATCCACGATTTGGGGGGTCCTGGAACCGACTGCCACCGACACCCAAACCACTGTACATAAAGAGTAAACCTCCCGATGTCTCTCCCTTTCCTTTTCAGTGAAATTTCCTGAAAACATTGTGTATTTTCATCGTCTCCAGTTTTGCTCCTGCTATTTTCTCTTAAGCCCATTCTGCCCAGGCTTGCCCAACCACCTGCATTTAAACTGCTCTTATCAGAGTCACCAAGGGCCTGCACATGGCTGGTGCCAACGGACAATTCAGAGCCTCATCTCATTTACGTGCCAGTGTACGTGCCAGTGTACTTGCCACCGTGATCACATCCCTCCTGAAAACTTGCTTCCCCTGCTTCCAGGTCACCACATTCCTAGTTTTCTCTGCTTTCTCCTTTCTCAGCCTCCTTTCTGGGGCTGTGTTTCATCTAACAGTGGAGTGTCTTAGGGCTCAGTTCTTGGACCTGGTCCCCTTTCTATATATGCTTAGCCTAGGTCATCTGTCCCATCTCCTATCTTTTAATCTCATTTACATGCTGATGTCTCCCAAATCGCTCCCCTGAACCACAGCTGGACATCCCAAATGCAGTATATCCCGAACTGAACTTTTGATATTCCTCCCCAAACTGCTCCTCAGGAAAAGGCAACTCTACCCTTGCAGCTGTTCAGGCTCCAAACCTTGGGGTGTCCTTTATTTCTCCTATTTGGCTCTACCTTCAAAAATATCCAGAATCCTTACGGATGGCCAAGAAGCACATGAAAGCTGCTCAACATCACTAATTATTAGAGAAATGCAAGTCAAAACTACAATGAGGTATCACCTCACACCAGTTAGAATGGGCATCATCAGAAAATCTACAAACAACAAATGCTGGAGAGGGTGTGGAGAAAAGGGAACCCTCTTGCACTGTTGGTGGGAATGTAAATTGATACAGCCACTATGGAGAACAGTATGGAGGTTCCTTAAAAAACTAAAAATATAATTACCATATGATCCAGCAATCCCACTACTGGGCATATACCCTGAGAAAACCATAATTCAAAAAGACACGTGCACCCCAATGTTCATTGCAGCACTATTTACAATAGCCAGGTCGTGGAAGCAACCTAAATGCCCATCAACAGACAAATGGATAAAGAAGATGTGGTACATATATACAATGGAATATTACTCAGCCATAGAAAGGAACGAAACTGGGTCATCTGTAGAGACGTGGATGGATCTAGAGACTGTCATACAGAGTGAAGTAAGTCAGAAAGAGAAAAACAAATATCGTATATTAACGCATATATGTGGAACCTAGAAAAATGGTACAGATGAACCGGTTTGCAGGGCAGAAATAGAGACACAGATGTAGAGAACAAACGTATGGACACCAAGGGGGGAAAGTGGGGGGGGGGGTGGGATGAACTGGGAGATTGGGATTGACATGTATACACTGATGTGTATAAAATGGATAACTAATAAGAACCTGCTGTATAAAAAATAAATACAGTAAAATTCAAAAAAAAAACTATCCAGAATCTAAGCACCAATCTCCCACTTCACGGGCCAAGCCTCCTCCATTTCTTGCCCAGATTACTGCAGGAGCCCCCTTACTGTTCTTCCTACTTCAATTCTTGTCCCTCTTTAGTCTATTCTCAATACCTCAACCAAAGAGATCCTGTTAAAATGTAAGTCAGAGAATCTCCTGCCTCTGTTCAAACTCCTCCACTATCTCATCACTTGCAAGGCCCTGTGCTGACTTCCTCTATTTCTCTCCCTCTCATTCACTCAGCTCCAGCCACACCAGTTTCCTTGCTATTCCTGGAACACACCAGAAGCATGAGCTCTCAGAGACTCTGCCCCTGCTGTTGCTCCTGCTGGGAACGTTCTCCCCCAACCACGTGGTTCACAATTTCACTCCCTTCGATTCCAACTCAGCTTCTCTGTGAGTCCTTTCCTGGCCATTCTGTCTAAAATTGTGACCCCCCTTCCTGATAATGCTTTTTTTTTTTCCTACTTTTTATTCCTGAGTACTTATCACTACCTAAAATATATTTCATCTTACAGGTGTTCCTCATTTTATTGTGCTTTGCTTTATCACACTATGCAGATATTGTGTTTTTTTACAAACTGAAAGTTGGTGGCAACCCTGCATTGTCAGATGATGGTTAGCATTTTCTAGCAATAAAGCATTTTTTAATGAAGGCATGTACATTGTTTTTTTTAGACGTAATGCTATTGTACACGTAATAGCCTACAGTATAGTGTTAACATAACTTTTATATGCGCTGGGAAACCAAAAAATTCCTGTGCTTTGCTTTATTGTGGTGGTCTGGAACTGAACCTGCAATATCTCCAAGGTATGCCTGTGTTTATTCTTTGTTTCCTAACTAGATTTCAAGATCTGTACAGAGAGAAATTTTGTCTGTTTTGTTCAACATTGACTCTCCAGCATCTAGAACAACTCCTGGCACATAGTTGGCAATCAATAAATAAGTGTGTGAGATGAATGAATTCTTTCACTGAGGCACTTTTTAATATTTTTCAAGGTCAGTCGTCTGGCATATAGTATTGAAAACAGTTAAGGGAAACATAGGTCTTGTCCAATCACTTTAAAAAAGAACACTTTTTGTCATATTTATTGTAAAATATTGTAAAATTTATTCTAAAACAAATGTATCACTTAATGAGTTTACTATGAAGCAAATATCTTATAACTGTCACCCAGTTAAAGAAATGAAACTCCGCCAGCCACTCCAAAAGCCTTACCGATCTTGTCCATATCTCAGTCCCCTGCCCCACAAAAGTTGCCACAATCTTGACTTTCATAGAAATCACTTCCTTGTGTGTCTTTATTATTTTTATCACCAAAGCAGAATTCCTAGACACTTCAGTTTAGGCTTGCCTATTTTAAAAATTTCATGTGTTCCTAAACCTCCTTTAATCTACAACCCTTCACCTCACCGCCCCACCTCACCTGCCATATCCTTCTTTTCATTACAATTTCTATTGAAAAAGCTGGGTCATTTGTCCTGTAGGGTTTCGCACAGCTTGCACACTGGTGGTGCAGTTCGGCATTTGCTGCAAATGGGTAGTGTGATCCCAAGGCTTGATCAAGAATCAGGTTCAATCCCTTTGAGCAGAACACAGGTTGTGTCTTATTTATTTATTTTTTCCATCGGGAGGCACATGACAACTGGCTGTCTCTCTTTTTGTGACATTAGCACTCTTGATACTCAACACCTAGATCTATTAAGCCACTAGGGGTGCATAATGGTGATACCCTAATTCTATAATTTAATGTTCCTTTGCTGATTGGAATACTTTCATAAGGAGACAATCCCCCTCCTCTACTAGTTGATTACCCGCTGGTGCAGTTTACAGAGAAAAGGCAGGTGAAATGCTAGATTCTTTCCCTCTATTTACCAGTTTTCAAAATAATGAGTTGGTTCCCTATCATACTTTGAATGTGATCATTTAGTGTTTTAAGAAATATCTGGACTTCCCTGGCGGTCCAGCGGTTAAGTCTCTTCCCATCCAATGCAGGGGGCATGGGTTTGATCCCTGGTCAGGGAAGTTCTGCAGGCCGTGCATCACGGCCAAAAAAAAAAAAAATCTTATTAGCTACTCTGGATGGAAAGATGGTATCTTTCCAAGTTTTTTGTTTTTGTCTGATGCTTCTGGGTACAAATACAAAGCACTCCCTTTATTAGCTGAGGTAGCAAATGTGGGTATTGTTTATTTCACCTTTTGGCTCCGGTATGCATTCAGTGGACAGATCTGGAAAAAAAAAAGATCCAGGTGCCAATGTCTCTAGTGGTCCCACTGTTGAAAACTCATCCTGGGAGGAACCAGGTTTACTCTCCATATTCATGTACTAATAACTTACTGAGTGCCTGCTTCGCTCTGGACCCTGGGAATATCTGGTAGAATAAGACCATAAAACTGTTCTCAGTGGGGAAACAAGACCAAAAAGACAATTAGTTTCAACATGATGTGGTGAGGGCTGTGACAGAGGCACACTCCAAACACTATAAGAGCAGCTAAGAAGAGCACCTGCTTGCTGGGTGGGGGAGGTGTGGGGAGCAGGGGTCCAGGGATGACTTCCTGGAAGGGGCAATGATTATGCCGGCTTTGAGGGATGCTCAGGAGTTTGCCAAGCAAACTAGTCAAGGAAAGGCATTCTGGACAGAGGCAACAGCCTGTACAAAGGCATGATCTGATTAGGGAATGGAAATGGTTCCCTCTTGTTGGAACAAAATACACGTGAGGGCAAGTAGGCAGGAGACAGTTATGGGGACTACTGGTTACTGCAGTAAGGACTCCATATTCGAGCCTGAAAATTAAAAGGTTTTGAACAAGGGAGCGACATGAACCATTCTGTATTTTACAAATGCTACCTTGCCGTTATGTCAAGGAAAGTTTGGAGAGAGGTGAGGCTGGTGTTGAGACCAATTAAGAGACTATTAACAAAATCTAAGTGAAAAGAGATGGCAGGAAAACGAAGGCAGCTTTAAACCTAATCCTAAATATGACATCATCATAGTAATACCATGGAGGGCCTATATAGAGATTGAGACAAGCCAGGCGTTGTTCTCAGCACTCCACGCTTATCCCTTGGAATCCTTATGACAACCCCATGCTGTCTGTGTCCCATTTCACAGACAAAGGCTCTTAGGCAACAGGGGGCTAGTAACGTTCCCAAGCTAAGAAAGCTCTGCCGACGGCAGAGTCAGGATTCAAATCCTGGGTATCAGGCTCCAAAGTCCTTGCTCCTCACCACCACGCCACATAAAAGTGGACAGACGGACGGATGAAGTCAAGAAGTTCTGCAAGGTTCAGAGGCCCGGACCTGGGAGCCAGACAGGCCTCGTACAAAGGCTTGCCCTGAACCCCCATCCAAAATAAAGTGTTACTTGATCTTACTGAGTTTAAACTATAAAATCTCAAAAACTCTTAAACTTGGAGTTTTGCAGGTTATCACAAATAATAAAATAATATCTGTCAGTTGGATGCATGATGTCTAAGCACAAAGAAAGCACAAATGTAAAATTGTGGTTACTATTATTGTGACTATTCAAAAATCTTCTCTGTATTCCCCACGGAGGTGATACTCACCAAGGTAGGAAAAATGGGTAAACAGGTGGGAGAAACAGGAGTGGACAGTATTTAGGGGGCAGCAAATGATAATTTCAGGATGTTTTTCAGTGGTGAAAAGCATTTTCAAGGCAGGAACCAGATTTTACTTCTTTTATTTCTGGCAGTTTATGGCAAATAGTAGTTTCTCAAGAATGTATACTGGGGTTATAAATTTAATTCATAATACTAATATGCAGGGGAAAATTCCTTTATTTCATCTGTAACTGATCTGTTTTTCCTTATAAGCACCCCCTCCACAGGTGAATAGTAGAAAATATTTTATATTCTTATCCAGTGTAAAGCTTAGTTGGATCTAATAGTTTAATTAATCCTTTCAGGTAATGCTAAGTCTCTCTTTAAAAAAATAGCAATCTCAGTCTTTCACATGGTTTCCTTTTTTCCTCCTGCCTCTCTTCTTCCTTTCCCTAAAACAGCATCCAGGTGTATGCTTCAAATCAGGATAAACCCACTCAACATAAGACTGCCAGGAAGCAGGCAATGAGGCAACAGACACTTCAGATTCTCCAAAGTACTCCTTCTAAAGGTAGGTCTGCTCAGGTCCTGTGAGCCTGCTGTTCTTTATTCCCACAATGTGTGAGGATGCTGCCTTCTTCATCGATGCCTACTTTGTATGGTGGGATATCAGCCACCACACTAGTTAGCCTTCAAGGCCAGAAGAGAACTAAAGATCTCCCCAACTGATTAATAACACGTACCTTATTAAAGTTTAGACAACATGTGTGGATATCATACATTGCAGAAGCTGCCTTTAAAGGTCTGTCAAACTCAGTTATATGTAATTTATCATAAAAGTTTAGAAATAATTTATCTATGGGACAAAGAAGAATAAAACCTTAGAATGGAAAATAAATGGAAAGGGATAACGTTATGCCTATCAATAAAAAAGATGATTGATTTTGAGGGTTCTGACACTAGTTGTATGTATGCAGCAAAATGTTCTGCAAGAAAATTAGCTATAACTAGTTCTTTTCTTGAGGCAGAGCTATATGCATGTTTGTCTGAAATTAGCAATAAACATTAAATCACCGAACTCTTAGGTCTGGGTACTGACATTTATAGGATATGGGAAGTCTTTAAGAAATGCTTTATTTCTAAGTCAATATCTTGCTTGGTAGTTTCATCTTTTGAAGATGAAAATTGATTTTTCTCAACACTGCAAACAGGCTGCTCCCCTCCCCCATCACTACGTAGTGCCAGAAGCACAAGCAAAGCCCCGATGACTGACCATGAGCAGCCTCATGGCTTGCCATTTCAGCATGTTCCACATAGAGCATAGATAAGGTGACTTTTCCAACATTGCACATTTTAAAAGAATTTTCTTTTTTTATTATTGACAAAAAAAGATAGTCAGATAGTACTTTTGTTACAAGCTGTCATAGTTATTTTACCTGAATTCTTTTTTCAGGCAGCAAGTAAAAAGGATTGGCTCAGATCTGACTTAAAAATAACCCAGTGTGTGTATTTGTGACAAGCTCATTTCTCTATGAGGACTGAAGGATTAACAGTCATTGGGTAAAGCTTGAAATCTGTTGCTATTTAATTTCTGAGTGCTTCAAAAAAATCAAGCCTAAAGAATAAAAAGCATTTTTCTGTACTATTTCACTTTCACTGGAAGAATTGAGGAAAAATGTTAAACAGAAATGTTGAGGTATCTCCCACAACATGATATGTGGATTTTTTGAATGAGGGAAAAAAAAAAAAAAAGATCTCCGTACAGTTTAAGGAATGTCTCCTCTATCACAACGATCTGCTGGCTGCTGGGGCACTTGTGAGATTATACCAGGGAAGTTCCATTTCCACTTGGGAGATAGAAAGCCACAAAAATTACTCTCACCTTAACAGTGGAAAAAAAAAAGGCAGATAATCTATAAAATCATAACTCTTCTGGAGCCCATCAGAGAGCTGAAGTCACAGGCAAAGAATGACAAATTCCTCCAAGAAAAGATGGGACACACAAACTGTTCTGCCCCAAGGTATGGGAAAACCTGGTAAGAAGAAAGAAGCTTTAATTTTATGAATTTTCAAAGACAGCGTGTGAGTTAGCATGACAGTTTAGAATAACTGGGGACCCCAGACATGAGAAGGATCCATACCATCTCACAAGTCACAGTAGGGTGATCTTGAACAAGACTGAGGGCAGGGGAGAAGAATGAGGGCAGCGGTACAAGTGTCAGGAGGTGACCGGCTGCCACTTGGGACAACACTTCCCCAGACCGTCTCTTATATGAAGCAAATGCTTTAAGTTGCTGCGGGGGATGAGGGCACAAAATCCTCTTGTCCCATGGCAGAGTCAAAGATCCAATGCTTTACGGGACAGATAGAAGCAAAAGCTCTCTGCTCCCCGGGGGCAGACAGGCAGGGAACTCACTTGGGCCCCAAATCCCGTACTGATACCAAGCAGACATCTGTAACTGCTAGAAAAGGGGAAGAAAACTCTCCCACTCAGAGTCTGGCTGCTGTGATGAGGGGAGGGGATGGGGGGACAGTAATGCTGAGAAACCCCTATACCCAAGGCTCAGGCTCACAAGACCTCCCTAAAACTGGGGATGGATCATGAGAAGTGAGGAACCCTCCCACCACGCATCCAACTCCCATCCCCCACCCCCAACTCTACTGGCCCCACCACATGACTAGCACTTAGTAACAAGCAATCACAGTCTATTCCTGGGGGAAGGACAAGAATGGCCCAGGTGTGCATGAACTGCTGCAATCTGAGGATGGAGCAGGGACATTAAGAAAAATCCTTCAGCACTGCAAGATCTACTCTAAGCACAAGATTAGAGCAGCCCACCATTGGAGGAATTTGAAGTCCATGGTGCACTCAGGGTTAACTATAGCAACAGCAAAGCCCAAACCCAACCCAACCTCAGACTGGACTAGCTCAACCACACACAATAACGACCTGAGAAAATAAGAAGTGTGTTTATTTCTGGATCTTAACACAATTTACTTCAGTCTCTTCTGTTCTTCAACTCACAATGTCCGACATTTGATCAAAAATAACAAGGCACATAAAAAAGCAAGAAAAAAGATGACTAAACAAGTCTGTCTTTATTAAGTTCCTGCTTCTGGGAGAGGCCTGTTAGCCAATACCTAAAATGGATTATAACATAAAACTGTATTAGAAATATTTCAAAGTGTATTAGAAGTATTACATATACAGGGAAATGAGTAATTTTTGCCTAGAGGAGGTGCCAGGGAAATCAAATAAGAGACGTTAAGTGAGAATTTGCCATGAGGACAAATGGAAAAAGCATTTCAGTAGAGGAAATTGCTGTGCAAAGGCATGGATGGATGAAGAGGACATGAAATCACAGTTAGGCCAATAGAGCCTTAGGGGAAAATAGTTCTCTCATTGTTTGGTGCTTTTCTCATGGTGTCTGTGAAGGTGCATCAGTATACAATGCTAATTGTTCTCTGAAAATAGAAAAACAAATCGACTATACGCTGGGGGTGAAGTGACTCCTGAACAGAGTGGCCTCTGGAAGAAAGATTCTTGAATACCCTTGAGCTCATTCATAAACTGCTATTGACAAGGTTAGGTTTTCTTGCGACAGGTGATAGCTGATCTTTAATTTTTAAAACACTCTTAAATGAAAATAAAAACATTTATAATCATTGAAGCCTACTGAGCATCCCAAAGACAGAATAGCTTTAAAAAAGGCATATTGGCATAAATTTGAATAAATTTCCTGCATTTCTCTATTCATAGGAAATAATACGAAACATTTTTCCCCTCTCTTTCTCATTGAACAGTTGAATTAAGAGAAATGTATGGCTTGTAACACTTCTCATTAATGGTAATTAGTTTCTGTATTTGAACAATGTCATAAACACTCACATGTATGTCTTCGTGGGATATAAAAATTATAACCTTTTGGAAATCACCCAAACAAAGCTAAACTCTAAGAGTTTTTGAATATAAAGTCTACTGTGGAAATGGTGCAATTGCATGGACCTTTCGATACAATTGGCTTAAATTGATTTCATTATGAAGTTTAAACTCTCATATATAGTTAGCACAGTTTATTTATAGGCTGCCACTGAGCAGTTTGGGAAGCTGTGCAAATGCTATGTCATTAATCTTCACTTCCCTCCCCATCTTCTCTGTGAGGAAATTGACTTCCTCAGTGCAGGGATAGCCATTACACAGGCTCGGATGGACTGCAGGGGCTCCATGGTTGGGGGCTGCTGTGGAAGATTTAAATCTCCCTTGGAGTCACTGATCTCCTTCTTCCCCTCTTTCATCTATCAGTAGATGGGGAGGGACTAGGCACTCCAGATTTTATATTGACCACTCACCACTCGTTTATTTACACATTCATTGTAATCCTGCATTTCTTTATCTACATCTGGGCAGGACAAGTTGGAAATGCAACCCAGCCAGGGCAACAAGGACTATCTGCATACCTTTCCTTCTCAGACAGGCAGGTGTATCCCCAGGGGGTATGCAAAGTGCGCTGAGAGTTCAGGCACTAGGATAGCTGTGGAACATCTTCCAGGATCATTAATTTCCCTCAAATATTTTTGGAGAAAATCTTATTTTTTGAAAATAAATGTCGTTAGGTCATGAATTGGAATGCAAATTAGAATTAGAATATGTTTAAGCTAAAATTAAAAAATTAAAAAATTGCCTTCACCCTTGCCCCAAGATACTTTCCCAGATCCACCCGGCTCTCCTGTTCATGCTCTCCTATGAGAAGTACCATAGTGGATACTGTAAGAAGCTCTGACACTTGCTAAGGTGAGTTAATTTGTGAAGTACAGGAATCTGGGGGGGATGGTAGTAGCTAATAGGAATCAGTTCAATGATAGTCATGATGTCATTCTTCAAGAGGTCACAAGCATTAAGAAATGCATTAAACAAAAACACAGCTACCATGAAGTGCCCAACAGAGGAGTTGATGAGGCTAGAATTTCTGCTGAGCCTGGTTTCTCCTGAGTCCAAGAGCCACAGGTCTTCAACAGAATGTATCCAGATATCATTTTCTCAATGTTCTAGGCTCAGTACCACCACCTTTAAGATGGGCACTCCAGGGAAAAAGCCACAGCCCCCAAAAAACAACCCAAACAGCAAGAAAAACGTGTTCTTGAGATTTGCTTGCGCTGCCTTGGAGCTCAGATATTCTGATACCCGTCTTCCCGCTCTGGGTTGTGATATGGCTTTTCCCCAGGAAGTCAGCTTTCTGACCCCCTGGAAGGGCTCTTAGAGCACCCTCTTGACAGCACTGACCCCTCCCTACAACTAGTACCTGATGCTGACTCTCCCCAGGGCACGATCCCCCTGAGAATCTGCTGATCAGATACAGGTCACTGGACTCCAGCTTGCTGTTTCCACAAGAGAATTTACAGTGCGAGGAGAGACTCTGCTGGCTCTAAAACTCCTCTCTCCCCCTTTTACAATGACTATTTCTGCTCTTCTCCCAGAAGTTGCCCTACTGTGTAAGGGCTACTAGCCCTCTGAGCTATGGGAGTGTTGAGAAGTGCAAAAGACAAAGGAAGGCACAGAAGTCAGAAGCAGGGAGATGCCACACTCACCACCAGCTTTCCCCTATAGATGAACAGACCTCTAGAATGTTTTCTACAATACAGCTAAACCAACCATCTGTCCTTGTAATTGAAACAAGAGAAAGGGCCACTTCTATAAATTCTGCATTAAAGCCACACCTTCTAGCAACAATGCTGCTACTAAACCTGGTTCAACCGTCGATTCCTTAAAGTTTCTCCACATCTCTGGGCCTACTTTGCCTTTGCTCCATCTAACAGAGCTCTACTATTTGTACGTTGTGGGAATTGCTTGCTCTTGAAATAAAGATTCACAAGGTGGTAAAGACAGACAACCATTCGGAGATATCTGCGAAGGACACACATTAGCAGCCTTCCTGTTCATTCCCCTAACTTTCTCACGCTTAGTTCAGCAGGCTAGAAAACCAAGGAAAGAATTGCTTTTACTGTAAAGCAGCCTTCAGAGACATCCCCAGGCTTTGCGTGCAAGGCCTGATTTAGAGTTTCCCCATTCACACTCGGCGTGGGGTGGGGAGAGGGGGTGGGCACCAGTCATGGTGTCTTCCCTTCAATGCTCAGCTTACTAGACAATAAATAAACCACTTTTCAGAAAATTACCTCTTCCAACATACTAAATGATACCCTGGTGCCCTGTACGTGTTGATTTCCATCACTGTAAAAATGAATTCATCTCATACTACTTACTTACTACTACAAGAAGTAATCTACTTCTTGAGAGTAATTTTGTTATAGGATCAAAGCCAATACTTTTCAAAAAGGGGGAATTTCTCTTGTGAACTGCACTACAAATAGAATCTTGAAGCTGGGACATTTTTTCTTCTACTCCAGATATTATTTAGATGACAGTTATGATCTCCTATTTTCGAATAGTTAATGAAAAGGAAACAATGCCAATATCTTGTTGGTGGCTTCTCAAAAGACTTTTGCCCTTTTCTTATTCATTGTGGAAAAAATGAGTTTTTTGACTTGTAAACCAGGATGGACTTGAGGCAAAGGAGAACAGACATTCCGTCAGTGATTCTTGAGAAAACACTGGAAAGCCATCAAGCCAGTCAGAAACGCAGATCATCTGAGTCCCGGCCAGAATCCATTCATCACTGCTCCGTCTCAAATAAGCTCAGCCACTTGACCTCAGTGTCAGAGAAGAACTTGGCTGGACTTCAGGGACCCATAAGAGATCAGAATTGTTCAACTAGATAGGCATAAAACCTGGGAAATGAATATGCTCCTTGGAGCGTCATCAGTACCAATGGGAAAGACCAGCTGTAGGTTTTGGAAGGAAACCCAATCAAACATACACTTCAGGTTCTCTGGAAGGGATATCCTTTCATCATTCATTCATTCTATAATTCACCAATATTTGTCAAGCATTTATTTTGTGACAGGTACTGTACTAGGCTATGAGACTATAGAGATGAGTGAGATAAAGACATTTAGCCGGGCTGTGTCATAAAAGAACATTATAGGTCAAAGGGAGAAATTTGGATTTTGGTCTAAGTGCCTTGGAAATCATGAAGGTTTTAGGTAAAGGAGCGAGGTAATATGGTTTACATTTTTTTTAACTTTTTTTTTTTGGACGTGCCGCGTGGCTTGCAGGATCTCAGTTCTCCCACCAGGGACTGAACCCAGGCTACGGCAGTGAAAGCCCGGAATCCTAACCACTAGGCCACCAGGGAACTCTCTGGTTTACATTTTAAACTACAATGGAGAGATGTATGGAGAACAGACTGGAACGAGGGAAGTGGAACTGGTAAGAACTTGTCAAAAGTCCATTGGTTTGGAAGATGCATCTGAGTAACAGATTCAAATAAAGTTTAATAGGAAGGGATAATTTTTCCTTTTTCTTGAAAACCTCAGCAGTTGACTTGCTTTTTCTTCCTTCTTCCTTTCCTTCTTTCCTCCCTTCACTCCCTCATTTTGAAATGGGAGAATCTTTAGTGTTTTTGCTGAATATAAGAGAAATAAAAGCTTATCATTAAAAACTGCCAAAATATACCAGTGTAGAAAAAATAATGTAAAAGCCTTCCCCTTCGCTGTATCTCATACCAAGAAGATAACCACTGTTTCATGTCTGTATGTCCAGGTTTTCTCCATGAACATATAAGAAAGAAAGAAATATATTAATAATGGTGACTTGGTAAACAATCATCAGCTTTAATAAGTAAACTTGAAGTGGCTAAACAATGACCCGCAATACAAAAAGAAATCAGAAATAGATGGATATGAAGGAAGACTTATCTAGGTGGTATTACTCAAAGTATGGTCCTGAGACCACCTGAGAATTCCTGGTTTTTATGCCATCCTACTGAATCTCTGAGAATAGAGATCAAGAACCTGAACTATAACGGGCTTCCCAGGTGATACCAATGCACATTTAATTCAAGAACCATTGACTCAAAGTATGTAATTTTTGTCTTAATTAAAAGTGAATAACAACTATACATATATCTTCAGAATAGATGAGCATGACCAAAACATCTTTCACTTTCCTTTTAATAAGAAGAAAATTGAATTATCTTTTTCTAATTGTTTACCCACCAAAATATGTTTATAAGCAGAAAAGTGATGGTTCCCCCCCTTCCTCCAGGCAGGATCTCAATTAGTCACCATTCCTGTCCTCTCTCTGCTCCTTACTTGCTCCTCCAATGGAAGAAGAAAGAACTTATCTGATTGGCAACTCAGGAGAAGCTGAATACACTCCCCCAGTCCCTCCTGGCACTTTCTTTAGGATGCCCCTGTGCAGTGTGCATGGTTTTCTTCCAATTCCTTCCATGCCACAGGCTTAGTAGATATGACCCATGATTAAGTCAGAAAGTCTATTTGGGAGCCCAATGTTGCCAGAAAGCTCAGTCACGTTCTCCAGTTTACCTTTCAGCAGTAAGAAAGCTGACATCTGAACCTACCACTGTCTGACTGCTGCATCTTTCACTTGGCTTGGAATCAGGTGGGAGGGGGGCTATGGACTGCCTACACTGAGCCTCGACACCATCTCAGTGGGTCACGGTGACCCATCGTTCTCATAACCATGTAACACAAATTTTATTCATCTCATCTTAGCGTTGTTTACTGTTTAATGTAGTCAGTACTTTCTATCAACACACAGAAGTAAAAATACAGGATTTTGTTTTGAAAAACAAAACTAACTGAGTCACCCATTCTGCAGTTATGGAATATCGTTTTTAGACCTCAAAGAAAAGTCCCTGATTTAGGAGAAAGGGATTCTCAAGACCACATCTCAATAAATATTTCTTAATAATTCAGAAAAGGGAAGGAGTGAGGAAGGGAGGAAAGGAGAGGAGAGGGAGAAAGAGAGCATTCCTTTGTCGTAAATACTTCTTTTGCTAGGAAGGATATAGAAGTAGCCCACCACCAGCCACTACCCAATAGTTTACGGAACTTTCAGCAGGTCACCTAACACCCAAAAACCCTTGGATCACAGGCAGTCTGTGATCTCGTCCACTGGTTAACTTCTTCCTGTTTCTGTTGGCTTGTGCATGAGCCTTCACTGATTGTCTTTGAACATATGAAAAAATGTTTTAAACATTAGTTTTCTCACATCAAGAAAGCTTGCGACTTCTCCAAAACACCAAGGACAGCAAACATAGAGTCTGCAAAATGCAGTCAATGAACAAGTATTGTGAAAAAAATTAAAAGACTATAAAACACAAATATGTTTTCCATAAAAAGACAACATCCTGGAGGAGGTGGGCGCTGTGCTGGGCTGGGTACTGATCTGGCAAGATCACAGCTGCAGGAGAATGGACAGTGAGGTACAGAGAGATGGAAGGCTCTTGGATTTGACTGATGATGCTTGGCAAGAAGACAAGCTGTCTTGTGAGGATGCTGCAATACCACTGAATGAACTTCCTGCACCTGAAGAGGACAATGGTGGCACCACAGAAATCTTTTAAAGTACAAGAAATGAAGTGGACCAACTGGGCCTTATAATACCTCCATGAGAATGTTTCCCCCATAGGAAACTGATTTCTGGTTCCTTATTCATGGACAGATTTTTTTTTTCTTAAAAAGGCAACATCCTGGGTGTTATAAGCTCTGGTTCATGATTCAGGAGGTCTGAACATTGGTTTCATTTTTGCTATCAATTTACAGCTTAACTTTGAGAAAGATGCCTAGCATTCCTGATGGTCTGAAAAACAGTCTGTAAAAATGAGTTGTGATTACCTATAGGAACCAACAAACTGCTCCAACCCCATCCCTCTGGGTAGGGTAGAGTAGAAATAACACTGAGCTGGAAGATCTCAGGTGAATTACTTTCAGTCTCTGGGCTTAGTTTCTCATGTGTAAAATGAGGAAAGTTGGATGTGAATCCCTTTAATGTCCTGTGTTGAAAAGTCTTGGACACTGGGTTATAGGAGATTAAATGAGCACAACATCTTTTCTCTCCTTTGGACCCATAGTGATGGTAGTTTTGAAATCCCACACACATAGCTTTCAATGTTGCCTGGGCACTGGGAGAGAGACAGCGTATGGAGGACCACTCCTGGTCATTCTGTAGAGGCTAGATTTGGAATGGCACAGGTCACTTCTGCTTAACATTCCACTGGAGAGAACGTTGTTGTTTCCTGAAACTGCAAGGAAGCCTGGAATGTGCATAGTAGGAGAAGAAAATCTTTTAGTAGTTAGCTAGTAGTCTCTGCCACAAGACAATGGGAAAGAATTTAAGTGTGTCAACGATATGTGTAAGAAAAAAGAATACAACTACCTGAACGGCAACTGGAATTAATGACTAAAAGATAAACGACCAAAAGGTAAAAAAGGAACTGTGAACTAATGATTACTATCACATGATATTCTGAAAGATAAAACTATTCTGATTTTTTTTTAATCTAGCAAAGGAAAGGGTAATTAATAAAAGTCTCTATGGCTGTATGCTTAAAAAAAAAAAACACCTAGGACACAAGTAATATGCCCAGATAAAATTAATCAGTTGTTTTCCTTCATCTATTTGATGCTAGCCTGTGTGGGTGTTAGAGAAGAAGTGGGAGGTTGACTTTGTAAAGTTAACACCCCAGAATTGCTTTCAAAGTATAATTAAGTTGCTTGGCGGAAATCTTCCATTCAGAATCAAAGTACACTTAGAAGATATAAGATGTGGAATAAGTATTGTGCTTTAGTTAGATAAAAATGGCCAATGAAATGTGATTGTGCACTTTAATAACCAGTATTAAAAAATTCTTACAATATGGAATCTAAGGAAAAAAAAAAAAAAGGCCATGAAGAACCTAGTGGGAAGACGGGAATAAAGACACAGACCTACTAGAGAATGGACTTGAGGATATGGGGAGGGGGAAGGGTGAGATGTGACAGGGTGAGAGAGTGTCATGGACATATATACACTACCAAATGTACAATAGATAGCTAGTGGGAAGCAGTCGCACAGCACAGGGAGATCAGCTCGGTGCTTTGTGACCACCTAGAGGGGTGGGATGGGGAGGGTGGGAGGGATGGAGATGCAAGAGGGAAGAGATATGGGAACATATGTATATGTATAACTGATTCACTTTGTTATAAAGCAGAAACTAACACACCATTGTAAAGCAATTATACTTCAATAAAGATGTTTTAAAAAAAAAAAATTCTTACAGTTTGCACTCTGTGTTTAAGTAAGTGAACTTTTCTAAAAAATGTCCTTGTTGCCCCACTAATGTCTTTTGCATTTCTGTGTGAAAATGCTTATTTCTTTGCCCCAAGGAACCAGAGATATGTCATGTCAGCTTCAAATATGGTTGGTACAGGCCTCAGAGTGAGCCCCTGGTGTTTGTTTAAATAGACCTTTTGATTCGCAAGCAATTAGCCATTCATGACATATGACACTGTAACTGATGTCATCAGAGCAGCTAATTAAGTGTACTTATGCACATGACACTCCATGATGCAAGGGACTCAAAGTACAAACATATTTCCTGGTTTCTGGATACCACAGACTTAATAATTTGGCTGGAATTCATCACAATCTGATTATGCGTTTGGCAATGACCCCTTTGAAGAATGCAAACTGCTACTTTCCCAAGAAATTTAATTTGGCATTCCTAGCCTTTTCTTTACTTTCTGCAATATTTCCTACACCTTCAATTAAATGAATCAGCTCTGCTACAGTCACCAATTTCTAGTGATTAACAAAAACAGGCCAGTGAGTTTGCTTTGAGCTTATTTCTATTTCGGCCTAAAGCACAGAAAGTCTTGGGTAATGAGCAGCAGCTGAGAATTAGACCTGCCTGACTTGATCAAGACTGTGGCAAACATGCACGGTGATCAAGTGACATCTCTTCTATTTGCTCCATGACGTGGCTGGGAAATGTAGAAGGGAGCCCAGGGTCAGAGGAGGAGCCCAGGTCTGGAGATCAGGCAGATCTGCATTCAAATCCCAGGCCCACAACTTACTAGCTGCGAGACCTCTGACAGCGGGCTGAACCCTCTGAGGCCCACCTTCCTTATCGGTAATTACAGATAACAACACATCCTGTGAAACATTTTTTCCAGAGTGGTGATATCAAAATATACTCTCACCAGCAATGTATAAGATGACCTCCCCAAATTCATCAACACTTGTATAGTCAGTCTTTTTAATTTTAGCCATTTTGGCATATCGGGGTATTTCTTTGCGGTTTTAATTTGTATTTTTCCAATGACTAATGATGTTGAACACACTCAGTGGCCATTTTGAGATCTTTTTCTGTGGAGTACCTATGCAGGTTCTTTGCCCATTTTTAATTGCATTGTCTCCCTTTTTCTTATTTATTTTTAGGAGTTATTTATATATTTTGCATATAAGTCCTCTGTCAGAAAGTATGTGTTTCAAAATCTTCTCCCAGTCTGTGGAGCATTTTCATACTTATGTTATTTTTTGATAAATAGAAGTTCTTAATTTTAATAAACACTAATTTATAAACCTTTTCTTTTATGATTAGTGTTTTTTTGTGTCCAGTTTGAGAAATCTTTGCTTATCCCAAAGTACTGAAGATATTTTCCATTTTTTTTGAAAAGAAGCTTTTTTTTTTAAGTTCTAAAATTTAGGTCTATGACCCATCTTGAATTAGTTATGTATGGTGTGTGATGTAGGAACTGTGGTTCATTTTTTTTTCTATACCCAAATCCAATTGCTCCAGCACAATTTATTGAAAAGAACATCTTTTGTCCACTGAATTGCAGTGGAGCCTTTGTCCTAAGTCAAGTGAACTATATAGGTGAGGGTCTGTGTCTGGATTCTATTCCACTGATCTAATTGTCTATGCACTAAAACTATGCTGTCTTGATTACTATTGTATTATAGTAAGTTTTGAAATCTGGTAGTTTAAGTCCTCCAACTTTGTTTTTCTTTAAGGTTTTCTTGTATATTTTAGATCCTTTGAATTTCCATATGAACTTCAGAATTAGCTTGTCAATTTTCCACCAAATAAACTGTTGGAATTTTGAAAAAAAAAAAAAAAACCAATTCCTGCTTCAAAGAGTTGTTGGGAAGATTTAATGAAAAAAACTGGTACAATAAATAATAAGCTCACTACTAATGCCATCCCCCTTCTCCATGTATCCCCATTTCCCACTTCCAGTACTTTCCATTGCTGTCTCCCTCCCTCCCTCCCTCCCTTCTACAGCTATTTCTCTTCATACTTCCTCTTATGCATTTTAGACACTATAACAGGCAAAAGACACTGCTCCTGCCCTCAAATACTTAGTATCTACTGGGAAAGACAAGTAATAGGTACTTTTTTTTTTTAACATCTTTATTGGAGTATAATTGCTTTACAATGGTGTGTTAGTTGCTGCTGTATAACAAGGTGAATCAGCTATATGTACACATATATCCTCATATCCCTTCCCTCTTGCATCTCCCTCCCACCCTCCCTATCCTACCCCTCTAGGGGTGGGTGGGACAGCACACGGAAGGAACATGTAATTCAGTCCCAGAGCAGCAAAGCTCAGGTCGCGCCGATGGGGAGCAGTGGGATATGAATGACAGAGAGCTTGTACACAGCAGGAACATCACACGTAAAGGCCCGGAGGCAAGAGAAGGCCCGGACCTGCAGGTAGTTCTGTCTGGCCAGAGGCAGGGCACAGAAAGGTGGTTGTCGGAACTTGGAAGCAGGCAGAAGCCAGAGCTTAAAGTACTTCATAGACCTTGTTGAGAAATTTAAACTTTATCCAGAGAGCAATTTGGTGCAACTGGAGGGTTTTAAGTGGAGAAGAGGCAGGATACAATTTGAGCTTTAAAAAGACAAAGGAGGAGGAGAAGCTGTAGGAATTAGTCAAGATAGTGAGGCCAGGTACAAAGCCTGTGAAGTACTCCAGGGAAAAAGGACGGCAGCTAGAACCAGAGTAGGTAGAATTTCTATTAACCCTTCTTGAAACTGAGAACAGCCTGGAAACTTCTGTGAAGTTTCTAGCTGGTCAAATAGGCTTACCACTTTTCCCACTTTGCTGGGTGTCAACAGTTTGTAAGCACGACTACTTGCTATTATCACTTATATATTTCCTTTGTGAGTCATGGTACGTAAGCTAGAGTTAGGGTCCAACTATGGAGAACAGTATGGAGGTTCCTTAAAAAACTAAAAATAGAGCTACCATATGATCCAGCAATCCCACTCCTGGGCATATATCCAGAGAGAACCATAATTTGAAAAGGTACATGCACCCCAATGTTCATTGCAGCACTATTTACAATAGCCAGGACACGGAAGCAACCTAAATGTCCATCAGCAGAGGAATGGATAAAGAAGATGTGGTACATATATACGATGGAATATTACTCAGCCATAAAAAAGAACAAAATAATGCCATTTTCAGTGACATGGATGGACCTAGAGATTGTCATACTGAGTGAGGTAAGTCAGACAGAGAAAGACAAATATCATATGATATCGTTTAGATGTGGAATCTAAAAAAAAGGTACAAATGAACTTATTAATAAAACAGAAATAGAGTCACAGATGTAGAAAACAAACTTATGGTTACCAAGGGGGAAAGGCAGAGCAGGGATGGATAAATCGGGAGATTGGGATTGACATATACACACTACTATATATAAAATAGGTAACTAACAAGAACCTACTGTATAGCGCAGGGAACTCTACTCAAAACTCTGTAATGACCTATATTGGAAAGGAATCTTAAAAAGGTGGATATATGTGTATGTATAATTGATTCACTTTGCTGTACAGCAGAAACTAACACAACATTGTAAATCAACTATAGTCCAATAAAAATTAATTAAAAAAATAGAGCTGGGGTCCAGCTGATGATTGCTGTGGAGTCCGTCCCCTGCCTCAGTGGTGACCAATGTCTTATTTCTATGCGAGGAGAGCCTTCGTCACAGAATTACCTTCAAACCAAACCAAAAAGAACAAAACAAGAAACTTGACTAGCCTTCTAGAGAATATATTTGATTACAGTTAAGATTGTACGTGCGTGTGTGAAGGGGAAGACTGTTTCATGAAATATAACCTTGCCACTGAAATGACTTTCCCTAACTACTGCTGCTATGACTTGGGAAGACCCATTAGTGTTGAATAAAACATGCCACATCAACGCAGTTGAAGGGGAAAGTAGTTGAAGAATTCTAATATCTTAAGAAATGTGCCGACCCTGACATTCTTATGAGAAACTCGGGCATTTTAGAAGCAATTACTCTAACTTACAATTTTATTAAACTTCAAATTAGAAGGAATTACTCTTTGGAAGTACAAAATAAGAAAAAAGAATCGTACACTTATTCATCTTGAAAAACAGCTTGCAAATAAAAGAACTTTTAAAAAACTTAACAACGGAAAGGCTTGCAGAACTGACATTCGGCACGTGGAACTGATGTTTAAAATGTTTAACTGATGCTTAACAATGCGCTGTAGATCCACATAAATACAGTAACTGCTGGTTATTCAGAGAGGAGCACGAGTGAACAGCAGGAGGCATCTTTTAACACCGGCCATTTTTTAAATTATTTGGGCTCACAATACTTCTTTGCCAGAGAGCAATGTAGTGTGAAACCAATCCAATGAAACCAGATAGATTGGGACACCACTACTTCCATATTTTTACCAAGCATTCAACATGCAGGCACCATCTGAATTCTATGGTTCAAGATCATAAATCCTCCTGTGAGGCTCATTGATCATCCCAAAGGGACAACTGCAAAAGAAAACACAACTGAATACTGTCAATCCATAAATGCTCATATGTTTGCATGGGACCTAACTGAAACAAAAAGAAACTCCCTTGTATTTTCTTCCAAATCCACCTCCATGCCCATAAAGGCCTTGAGAATGCAAATATATTTCTAAAAATATTTCCACTTTTGTTCTCTTTTCTCACCTCTGACCATTTTATTAAACTATCATTTGTTGAACGTCTATTACACAACATTCACTATGGTAAGCACTTTAAGTAGGATTTGCCTAATTACAACAATACCATGAAGGAGCTTGTATTAGTTTGCTAGGGGTGCCATAACAAAGTAGTACAGACTGGATGGCTTAAACAACAGAAACGGTCTTATTTATCTTTTGAACTTGTTTGCGTTGGTGTGGTCCAGCATTAATTGCCTCACAGTTCTGGAGGCTAGACGCCTGGGGTCAAGGTTGGTTCCTTCTGAGGACTGGGAGGGAAGGAGCTGTTCCAGGTCTCTCTCCTTGGCTGGTAGATGGGTGTCTTCTCCCTGTGTCTTCACAACGTCTTCCCTCTGTCCATGCCTGTGTCTAAGTTTCCTCTTCTTATAAGGTCACCATTCATACTAAATTAGGGTCCATCCTAGTGCCTTGTTTTAACTTAAGTACCTCTATAAACACCCTGTCTCCAAATACCATCACGTTCTGGGGTGTGGGGGGCACAAATCAGCCCAGAACATAGGTATTATATTCCCATTTTACAGATGAAGAAATTTGGGCTTGGAAGGTCCAAGGCCAGAAAGAAAGTTGTGAAGTGAATATTCCTGTGGGTCTGTCTGATTCCAGAGAGCAAGCTCCTATTTGCCACCCTAAACTCCTCTCCAGCCCCAACCCTACCCCATACTGTATCCCATCCCCCTCCATCCGTAGCCTCACCATAGGTATGAAAGGGCATCAGCTGATGAGGCAATGTAGAAAAATATTTTTCCACCAGGGATAATGGGAAATATAAGCAAAGACACCTTGAAAGCTTTAATTTATTATCTACTTAGCATTGGATGGTAATAAGCATCTTAGAAACAGAATGTAAGAGAACTTGACCCTGCAATCTAGGATGTTTCAATTAATGATGGACAACACCAATGCAAACAAGTTCAAAAGATAAATGGTAAAAGCTGAATAAATGTCTACATTAACTAGATAATGAAAGGATTTCCACTAAACAAGAGCAAAGAGATAAAGTGGGGTCAGAAGGAAGTGGAGGGAGTTTCATGTTTAGATTAGGCTGGCCTGAAGGAAATCTTCATCTCTCTTCCTGTTATTCAAGAACAACGGTGGGAAGGGTTTCGGGAGCCTCCGAAAACAGTTCAGTGTTCTATTTTTTTAAGCTCATTTCCATATTTTACACATTTTGCTCACTGCCTTAGCAATGTGTCACTATTACAAATTTTGTAAACACGGTTCTAAACAAAATGGCATAGTCAGAAAATTTCAGTTATCCAAGTCATAAAAATGAAGTCTAACATCAACTGTTATGAAAGTTTGATTCTGTATTAAAACATCAAAATTAGCTGAAGACACATCTTGCTAAGTTTTTCAGTCACTTAGGAGCAAGTTAGGAAAAATCTGCAATATCCTTACCACTATATAAGCACTAGTAAATGATCATTCTGAGCATCTTACGTATATGAAATACGTCTTTAGAGTAAACTTCTGTTCCTCAAGTGACACAACATTAGCCACAGCTTTCTGGCTGAAGTTGGCTTTAAATGAAGTTTATGAATAAGGAAATGTTAGTCTATATCATGTGGGAAATTAATTTGGACAAAATTAAAAGTTGATTGATCACATACCTTTTTTTTTTGGCTGTGCCGGGCGGCATGCGGGATCTAGATTCCCCAACCAGGGATCGAATCCATGCCCCCTGCAGTGGAAGCACGGAGTCTTAACCACTGGACCGCCAGGGAGTTCCCTTTTGATCACGTATCTTAACATCAAGGATGAACAGTGTAGATCTCTAAATATCAGTCCCACCCCTGGAGTTATCCACAGGACTATGAAGAATCAGAGGAAGGCATCTTTTAGCATCATTCCAATGAGTTACTTACATCGGAAACCCTGATTTTAGCCTGTATGTTTAGGGACAATCAATTTGAATACTCTTTTTCCCCTTTCTTTCATAAAGATTTGTCAAAAGGTAAGCATCTTTGGTCCAAGGCACAACCATTAACAAATAATAAAATTTCTTATAATGCAAAATTTGTCAAGAAAGTGTGGGTGCACACACACACATTGAATTTTAATGCATTCAAGCCTAAGAAATGGCTTCAAGCTCAGGTGTATAAAGGAATATGATACACAACTGAGAACTGTAAAAAATAAAATCCAGAAACAGATGTCCAGAAGCCCTTTTCCTGGTTTCTTTGGGTGGGACTATATCTGGTGAAAAATTCAGCCCCCTGAAAGGCCTAACAATGGATTCTTATCTTTGGAAAGTATAGTGTTACCCTCAAACAATAATACACTGTCACTATTTCTCTTAATCCCACTTAAAAGCACAGTGACACAATTCCAATGCATATGTAAATAATTACTAAGCAGCAGATAATTATGCTCAAATCAATAGCTGGACAGCTGGGTTACTCTATGTCAAAACCCAGGCAATTCAATGAAAGCTCCCCTGAGGAATATTCTTGGTTGTTAGGGTGAATTTTGCTGTTACTTTTGCACTTTGATTGATTAATACACAATGCACCTTGGCATATTTTCTATTTGGAATGCAAAATGCTAGTAACACATGAGAAGACACAGTTGAATTCTCCTACTATTTCTTAATGGAATTTTTCTTTAATCTTTCAGAAACACAGCAGAAATGTTAGGTTTTGTGCGTTTAAAAAGACTTCACTTCAAAAATCTAAAAATAATATGCTGACCTAAAGTAGCATGACTATTTAAATGGATAGATGCATCAAGAAATTTCTAGCAAATTATTCCTTTAATAATATCAAAGAAAGAAGTTGATAGTAATTCTTGGAGAGGTATAAATGTGACACTATAAAGTATACAGTTAATTTTAGAGATTGCTATACTAGTTCTATATGCATTCACAGTGGACATTTATGTATTCTCTATGGGGAGAGTACATATAATGTTTGTTCACCTTCAGAGGGAATGGATTTTATACAGAAGAAAAATGAGAAGGACATTCAGAACATTAAAACATATTTCATTGGGCAGTAGTGGAATCTGGTTCCTACTCCAGGTTCCTTATTCTGTCTTAAAAAGTTTGCCTCAATCTTACTAGTCTAGTGGGGAGAATTAGAACATCCTTTATACACAAGTGTTCCAATCTTCCTCTCCTAAATCACTGCTCACAATCCCCACCTCACTCTCTCAGTGCTGACAGCCATACTTTGTGGTGACAAAATGTGGTGTCTTATGCTGGATGCCTTGTGGGGATGACAATTTCGTTTAACTGATGTGCTATCTCAACAAGACTGGTGACGTGATTCAGGGAGGTGACCCGAGCTCTACCAGCGGGTCCCCAAGGAGGAATAGGACAGTTTCAACCAAGTATCAATACTTCTGGTTTCTTGTCCACGGACAATTGCACTGATCTATGGTCCTATGGTAATGTGGACAACCACACTCTTTAAGCACCACTGACCACTGGAATTTTTTTTTTTTTCTTACTAAGTACAGTTTTTTAAAAATTAATTTATTTTTGGCTGCTTTGGGTCTTCGTTGCTGTACACGGGTTTTCTTTAGTTGCGGCAAGCAGGGTCTACTCTTTGTTGCCGTGCATGGGCTCTAAGCGTGCGGGCTTCAGTAGTTGTGGCACATGGGCTCAGTAGTTGTGGCTCATGGGCTCTAGAGCACAGGCTCAGTAGTTGTGGCGCATGGGCTTAGTTGCTCCGCGGCATGTGGGATCTTCCCGGACCAGGGCTCGAACCCGTGTCCCCTGCACTGGCAGGCGGATTCTTAACCACTGCGCCACCAGGGAAGCCCCCCACTGGATATTTTTATTTCATTCCTCCCTATTTTTTTAACAAAAGCTTTCTTCCTTCTCTATTGGCTACCTCATGGACCTCATGTCTTTTGATCCTTATTATTGTCAAACTTGAAGGGCTCTAGTTATCTTTTTTTCCAAGGCCATCATCACACAGGAAAACAATATATTTTCCAACCTTCCCCACCCTACGTCCCCATAACTTGTCACAGCTCATTGTTCTGATTTGCAGTGGAAATATAACTTGTAACTGCCTACAAATTAACTATAGAATTTAAATTTCTCTTCCGGGATTACTAGAGTAATCCAATCTATTTTGCTTCAATTTCTACTTGACATGAGTATTTAAATGTAATTTTTTCATTAAAGAGATGATGAGTGAAGAAGATAATTTAATGGAGTTGTACCTAATAAAATAAGAAGGGTTTGGACAATAATTAGTAGTAGGGATTTTTTTTTTCAGAAAATTAAATGTGTAGAGTTTCTGTCTGTCTCTCTTCATAAGCAAGAGCCTCTGCTCTCTCATGATCCCTCTTGTAAAATATTAAAACTAAGCTGCTCCAAAAGAGTTGAATATAAGGTAGAAAAGCCATATACACATAGGTATGTTTTCAGGTATTGAAGTTTCAGAGGGGATTTACATCTTTTACACCAGCACTGCCCACGTGATGCTTTCTACTTCAGCCTCATCATGATGAAGACAGGTATGTTCCCTTGGAATGTGCTTATGATCCTGGCCTCAGTGGAAGAATGTTTTCCTTTCAATTCCTCTGAGCTACTATAAAAGCACCACCTTTTATGCTTCCACAGTATCTCTAAATTGTACCACTTAAAACAGTTGCTTGGCTATGATCTGTGGTCTCTAGCTGAGAAAAAGGAGATTGTGGTTTGGATTTTGTAGCTCAAATCTCTTGCTAATCACATCTCCCAAATAAAAGAAATGAAAAAAGGTCAGAATAACCAGGCAATATGTAAACCAAGATCTTCCATGCTCTGAGGTTTTGCTTGATTAAAGTGTGTTTGTGTGTGGAAATATGTTCCATCATTAACTAACATGTTTAACAGTAGGGTACTGTTTTAGCTCCGCAGACAATTCAAATAATTGAAATGCGGTCTTTCAAAGCCAAGTCTAAGATTAAATATTCAAAGTACAAGTGAATCAACAGACAAGCTATTGTAACACACTATGGGTAAAAATACAAAACTCAAAGGACCAAAGTTCCCTTAAGGTCCTTTCTGAGTTCCCTATCCTCAATTTCTGGTTACTTGGCCCACGGAAACAGGCTCCCTAGAATTCAAAATGGGAAAGAGGGAGGTCTGTATGTAGATGTAGATTTTCTGGGAAACACACACACACACACACACACACACACACACAAATAGACTATAAAATGCTTCTAAACCCTTAAAACATCGGAGGCCAGAAGCTCTACTGGTCCAACATTAATGAAGCCAAACAATGAAACAAAATTAAGAGCACTCGCCACATCTACAGCAAGAGAGATTGCATCCAACTGAACTTGTGATATTAAATACTAAACATCTGGCCACAGAGTGATGGATTTTCCTCTGTCATCTGTCCATGAACTCCAAAATTCTCTAGCTTTCCAATTCTTTTTTTTTTTTAATTTTTATTTTTGGCTGTGTTGGGTCTTTTTGCTATGCACGGGCTTTTTCTAGTTGCGGCAAGCGGGGGCTACTCTTCCTTGTGGTGCACGGGCTTCTCATTGTGGTGGCTCCTCTTGTTGTGGAGCACGGGCTGTAGGTGTGCAGGCTTCAGTAGTTGTGGCACGTGGGCTCAGTAGTTGTGGCTCACGGGCTCAGTAGTTGTGGTGCATGGGCTTAGTTGCTCCGCGGCATGTGGGATCTTCCCGAGCCAGGGCTCGAAGCCGTGTCCCCTGCACTGGCAGGCAGATTCTTAACCACTGCGCCACCAGGGAAGTCCCAATTCTTTTATTTTTAACCTTGTTATCTCTCAGCAATAACCTTCACACACCATAATTTTCATTAGCATGCTTCATACCTAACTCTAGAAAATCTTTTATCACCAAACATATCTATTATCTCTGCTCTATAAATCAGTTCAAACATATGTCACTTCTTATCTAGTATTCTGATCATGCTCATACGCTCACCAACCTCCCCAAATGCTCCACAGCTTCTCATCTATGGTTTCAAAATTTTGCAAAACTAAATCTTACCTGGGGGTCCCTTCCCATTTCCCATTCTTTAGCCAGATTCCTCAAGTCTAGTTATAATTTAGAAGCAAATGAAAAAACAAACTTCTCTATGTATTTCTTCCATTTAATCCTATATGTATTTTCTCCCTATTCATCCTATAAATAATTTTCTATTCTCTACTTCTCAAGCTCTGTTTTATTCAAAGTCAGCATGCAGTTGAGATCAACTGGGTTTTGGTAAGCATTTCCAGTGACACCTTGATTTGATTATCTAAAGATATATGATAGTAACATGGGATCAAAACCAAAATAAAATGAACCCTTCTATTTTAATACATATAATTCAGTTTTTAAAATATTTTATATCTTCCATATAATTATGTGTTTTATCTAATGTGTATATACATGCTCATATATAATTTTGAAACTACCACATATTATGGTTTATCAGCACTTACAAATATGTACAGCACTTATAAGTATGTAATTACTTTTATCTTACTCTTTAAGTGAGGATGTTGAGATCAATGTCCAAGACCCCTTGAATAATGGTTTAATGTTTATTATAACAGTAAATGCTAGTATTATCCCACTTCTACCTTCCCATGCAGAGGCCCCGGAAACAAGTTTCAGTTAAGTTTACAGAAAGGAACCAGCTCATTTTGTTTAGCTGAATATGTAAGATTCAAGAATCCTTTTCCACCAGCTAGAAACAATTATAACCAGGCACATTAACAAGACTCTTGCTTCCACCCTGATTTATCTTCCTTTTCAATCATATAATCTTTATTTAATGTCTTTAGGGCTGTGTTCTGCTGGCATTTGCTCTGGTTTGTTCTCCTAGTGAATTTGTTAGCCAGGAATGTAATTTAATCTGTGATTTCAATTTCCCACCAGCAGATCACATTTGCCATTATCCTTCCTAATAATATTGTTTTAAAAATACGCCAGTTGCTCTCTACTTTGTGAGATCATGGAGTTCACACCAAGTCACTTTTCTAAAAGAATGTGATATATGCTTCTAATGTATACTGTTACTTCCAGATACCATCCCAGGGTAGCAGAATGACCACTCAGGTCCAGATGTTTGCTGCTATACAAGTAAAACACATGTGCACAGGGCCTGAGATGCAGAGGGAAAGTTGGACCTGTGATGCCAGCTCACATGGGGAAACCTACCCAACACGGGGGTTTTAGAACATCATAAGGACAGGAGGAATGCCTGAATATCTGAAAAACCTGAATTTGAATTTCTAGACTCCTCTAGCATTTATATAAGACACATGGGGAAGGAACCCCTACCAGGTACCTGCTTTACCTTAAAAAGGTCCATGATCAAGCTTAATCTCAAGATCTAATTAACCAAAGCCTCAGTTTTCTCATCTCTGAAGAACACAGTGATTCTCAACCAGGATGCAGGATTGATTGGGGCAGATGTGTAGTTTGAAAAATTACATTTATCATTATAATATAATCTCACCTTTGGAAAAAAATTATTGTTTTAATAATACAAACTAAAGAAATTGAAGGTTGAAGAAAATAAAGGCAAGGGATTTTTTTTTTTTAAAAAAGAGAGGCTGAGCTTAAAATAGCTGAAACACAGTGAACTAAATTCTCTTCCAGATCTAAGACCAATGATTTCCCCCTCTAGAGAAGAGATCGCTCAACTATCAGCATTTGGCACTGAACATGGAAGGGCTGGTTATTTCCTGTAATTAGTACTGCATATCAGCAGTAATAATGAATTTCAATCTTGCTTTGATGAAATATAAAACATTTAATTCAAATATTAGTCAAACACACAGATAACACCAACATCCTTTCAGACCCTTGTATGACTTGGCTTCTTATAACCTCAAACAGCCCCAGAGTTCCCCAGACCTGCTAATCTTGAATCATGTAAATCACATCCTGAAATGTTTTAAAGAACTCACAACTTGCCAGTTAAAAACTAGCTAAACGATATGCATCCTAACATCGCTCCTGATAGAGGAATGAGCCTCAGACCAGCTTCACTGTGGACTCTCTCCCCGGCGAATAAAACGTTTCACACTCAAACATTTAAGGCTTAAAGATCAGGACTCTTAGTTAAATGAATTAATCTGGTGTGAAAACTATTTGCATTTTTAACATCATCAGAATTTCTTTCACCCCCAACTGTTTAGTTCACTGCTTGTATGATTATAATTAGCAAGAGAAGGGGGGGAAAGACATTTTATTCAATGCTAAATGGCATTCAAGAATTCTCAAAAGAAACACAGAACAAGTGGGTGGGGCTAAGGAGCCGCAGGGCTCTTCTTAGAGAGAAGGTAAACTTTCTGCATGACGAAGTGTAGTCTCCTCTTAAAACAACAGTTCATTTTCCCGTGTATCTCCAGTATTCAACTCATTCCTGTGAATATTCTGGTAATATTTATCAAGCCCTTACTTTGTGCCAGGAATCACACAAGGTGATGAAGGATGCAAAGTCACAACCAACAAGAAGCTGTGGCTGGAGGATGGGGTGGGAAAGTTAGTTTACCTCTGACTTTGGGTAAAGGAGATTCTGAGATTCTACCAGGAAGGTTGTTAGTAATCAGGTTCCGATGTACGCTGTCTCCAGCATCCAGGGGCCGGGGAGGACCAGGAAATCCTTCACAAGGATGGGCCTGAGTCTCCAACCTCCTCTAATAACACCTTCCCCGTGCTCCTCTGGCTCCAGCAGCACTAAGCTCCTTTCTGTCCCCTAAATATGCTGAACTGGGTTCTACCTCTCACTTACAGCTGAGGACCCCTCGTCTGAAAGACCCTGCGGGTGGGCGTCTCCCTCTCCTTCACTTGTCCGCCAGCAAGTTACCTCCTAGGAATCCCATACAGCATTCTTTGAAATCTCCATCACATCATGATTCTCAATAATCTGATTTGTTTACCTGTTTACTCCCTGCCTCTCTCCACTAAAATATAAACGGAGTAAGAGCAGGGACCTTCTTTAGAGGACATCACATCGGAACTAAGTTGAAAACACAAAAACGAGTTAACTGGGGAACAAAGGGGAAAGGAGAGCAGTGCTTTCCAAGTACAGAAAACACTATATACAGTTGGCCCTTGGTATCCACGGGTTCTGCATCCTGGGACTCAACCAACTGTGAATCGAATATTCAGGGGAAAAAAAATCCCAGACAGTTCCAAAAAGCAAAACTTTACTTTGCCACGCTCTGGCAACTATTTACATAGCATTTACATTATATTTACAACTATTTACATAGCATTTACATTGTATTAGGTATTCTAAGTAATCAAGATGATTTAAAGTATACAGGAGGATGTGTGAAAGTTGTATACAAATACTATACCATTTTATATAAGACTTGGGCATCTGCAGAATTGGAGGCTCCTGGAACAAATCCCCCGTGGATACCAAGGGACGACTGTGTATGTATGTATATATGTATATGTATTTATACATTCATTTATGCATAGATGTATGAAAGCACACGTTATTTTATTTTATTTATTTTTTTAGGATTTTTTTTTAATTTTTGAATTTTATTTTATTTATTTTTTTATACAGCAGGTATCTTATTAGTCATCAATTTTATACACATCAGTGTATACATGTCAATCCCAATCGCCCAATTCATCACACCACCACCACCAACCCCCTGCAGCTTTCCCCCCTTGGTGTCCATACATTTGTTCTCTACATCTGTGTCTCAACTTCTGCCCTGCAAACCCGTTCATCTGTACCATTTTTCTAGGTTCCAAATACATGTGTTAATATACGATATTTGTTTTTCTCTTTCTGAGTTCCTTCACTCTGTATGACAGTCTCTAGATCCATCCACGTCTCAACAAATGACGCAATTTCGTTCCTTTTTATGGCTGAGTAATATTCCATTGTATATATGTACCACATCTTCTTTATCCATTCGTCTGTCAATGGGCATTTAGGTTGCTTCCATGACCTGGCTGTTGTAAATAGTGCTGCAATGAACATTGGGGTGCATGTGTCTTTTTGAATTATGGTTTTCTCTAGGTACATGTCGAGTAGTGGGATTGCTGGATCATATGGTAATTCTATTTTCAGTTTTTTAAGGAACCTCCATACTGTTCTCCATAGTGGCTGTATCAATTTACATTCCCACCAACAGTGCAAGAGGGTTCCCTTTTCTCCACACCCTCTCCAGCATTTGTTGTTTGTAGATTTTCTGATGATGCCCATTCTAACTGGTGTGAGGTGATACCTCATGGTAGTTTTGATTTGTATTTCTCTAATAATTAGTGATGTTGAGCAGCTTTTCATATACTTCTTGGCCATCTGTATGTCTTCTTCGGAGAAATGTCTATTTAGGTCTTCTGTCCATTTTTGGCTTGGGTTCTTTGTTTCTTTAATATTGAGCTGCATGTGCTGTTTATATATTTTGGAGATTAATCCTTTGTCTGTTGATTCGTTTGCAAATATTTTCTCCCATTCTGAGGGTTGTCTTTTCGTCTTGTTTATGGTTTCCTTGGCTGTGCAAAAGCTTTGAAGTTTCATTAGGTCCCATTTGTTTATTTTTGTTTTTATTTCCATTACTCTAGGAGGTGGATCAAAAAAGATCTTGCTGTGATTTATGTCAAAGAGTGTTCTTCCTGTTATCCTCCAAGAGTTTTATAGTGTCTGGTCTTACATTTAGGTCTCGAATCCATTTTGAGTTTATTTTTGTGTATGGTGTTAGGGAATGTTCTAATTTCATTCTTTTACATGTAGCTGTCCAGTTTTCACAATACCACTTATTGAAGAGACTGTCTTTTCTCCATTGTATATCCTTGCCTCCTTTGTCATAGATTAGTTGACCATAGGTGCGTGGGTTTATCTCTGGGCTTTCTATCTTGTTTCATTGATCTATGTTTCTGTTTTTGTGCCAGTACCATATTGTCTTGATTACTGTAGCTTTGTAGTATAGTCTGAAGTCAGGGAGTCTGATTCCTCCAGCTCTGTTTTTTTTCCCTCAACACTGCTCTGGCTATACGGGGTCTTTTGTGTCTCCATACAAATTTTAAGATTTTTTGTTCTAGTTCAGTAAAAAATGCCATTGGTAATTTGATAGGGATTGCATTGAATCTGTAGATTGCTTCAGGTAGTATAGTCATTTTCACAATATTGAATCTTCCAATCCAAGAACATGGTATATCTCTCCATCTGTTGATATCGTCTTTAATTTCTTTCATCAGTGTCTTATAGTATTCTGCATACAGGTATTTTGTCTCCCTAGGGAGGTTTATTCCTAGGTATTTTATTCTTTTTGTTGCAGTGGTAAATGGGAGTGTTTCCTTAATGTCTCTTTCAGATTTTTCATCATTAGTGTATAGGAATGCAAGAGATTTCTGTGCATTAATTTTGTATCCTGCGACTTTACCAAATTCATTGATTAGCTCTAGTAGTTTTCTCGTGGCATTTTTAGGATTCTCTATGTATAGTATCATGTCATCTGCAAACAGTGACAGTTTTACTTCTTCTTTTCCAAATTGTATTCCTTTTATTTCTTTTTCTTCTCTGATTGCCATGGCTAGGACTTCCAAAACTATGTTGAATAATAGTGGTGAGAGTGGACATCCTTGTCTTGTTCCTGATCTTAGAGGAAATGCTTTCAGGTTTTCACCATTGAGAATGATGTTTGCTGTGGGTCTGTCATATATGGCCTTTATTATGTTGAGGTAGGTTCCCTCTATGCCCACTTTCTGGAGAGTTTTTATCGTAAATGGGTGTTGAATTTTGTCAGAAGATTTTCCTGCATCTATTGAGATGATCATATGGTTTTTCTCCTTCAATTTGTTAATATGTTGTATCACATTGATTGATTTGTATATATTGAAGAATCCTTGCATCCCTGGGATAAATCCCACTTGATCATGGTGTATGATCCTTTTAATGTGTTGTTGGATTCTGTTTGCTAGTATTTTGTTGAGGATTTTTGAATCTATATTCATCAGTGATATTGGTCTGTAATTTTATTTTTTTGCAGTATCTTTGTCTGGTTTTGGTATCAGGGTGATGGTGGCCTCATAGAATGAGTTTGGGAGTGTTCCTTCCTCTGCAATTTTTTGGAAGAGTTTGAGAAGGATGGGTGTTAGCGCTTCTCTAAATGTTTGATACAATTCACCTGTGAAGCCATCTGGTCTTGGACTTTTGTTTGTTGGAAGATTTTTAATCACAGTTTCAATTTCATTACTTGTGATTGGTCTGTTCATATTTTCTGTTTCTTCCTGGTTCAGTCTTGGAAGGCTATACCTTTCTAAGAATTTGTCCATTTCTTCCAGGTTGTCCATTTTATTGGCATAGAGTTGCTTGTAGTAGTCTCTTAGGATGCTTTGTATTTCTGCGGTGTCTGTTGTAACTTCTCCTTTTTCATTTCTAATTTTATTGACTTGAGTCCTCTCCCTCTTTTTCTTGATGAGTTTGGCTAATGGTTTATCAATTTTGTTTATCTTCTCAAAGAACCAGCTTTTAGTTTTATTGATCTTTGTTATTGTTTTCTTTGTTTCTATTTCATTTATTTCTGCTCTGATTTTTATGATTTCTTTCCTTCTGCAAACTTTGGTTTTCGTTTGTTCTTCTTTCTCTAGTTCCTTTAGGAGTAAGGTTAGATTGTTTACTTGAGATTTTTCTTGTTTCTTGAGGTAGGCTTGTACAGCTATAAACTTCCCTCTTAGAACTGCTTTTGCTGCATCCCATAGGTTTCGGATCGTCGTGTTTTCATTGTCATTTGTCTCTAGGTATTTTTTGATTTCCTCTTTGATTTCTTCAGTGATCTCTTGGTTATTTAGTAACGTATTGTTTAGCCTCCATGTGTTTGTGTTTTCTACCTTTTTTTCCCTGTAATTCATTTCTAATCTCATAGCGTTGTGGTCAGAAAAGATGCTTGATATGATTTCAGTTTTCTTAAATTTACTGAGGCTTGATTTGTGACCCAAGATGTGATCTATCCTGGAGAATGTTCCGTGTGCACTTGAGAAGAAAGTGTAATCTGCTGTTTTTGGATGGAATGTCCTATAAATATCAATTAAATCTCTCTGGTCTCTTGTGTCATTTAAAGCTTCTGTTTCCTTATTTATTTTCATTTTGGATGATCTGTCCATTGGTGTAAGTGAGGTGTTAAAGTCCCCCACTATTATTGTGTTACTGTTGATTTCCTCTTTTATAGCTGTTAGCAGTTGCCTTATGTATTGAGGTGCTCCTATATTGGTTGCATATATATTTATAATTGTTATATCTCCTTCTTGGATTGATCCCTTGATCATTATGTAGTGTCCTTCCCTGTCTCTTGTAACATTCTTTATTTTAAAGTCTATTTTATCTGATATGAGTATTGCTACTCCAGCTTTCTTTTGATTTCCAATTGCATGGAATATCTTTCTCCATCCCCTCACTTTCAGTCTGTATGTGTCCCTAGGTCTGAAGTGGGTCTCTTGTAGACAGCATATATATGGGTCTTGTTTCTGTATCCATTCAGCAAGCCTGTGTCTTTTGGTTGGAGCATTTAATCCATTCACATTTAAGGTAATTATCGATATGTATGTTCCTATGACCATTTTCTTAATTGTTTTGGGTTTGTTTCTGTAGGTCCTTTTCTTCTATTGTGTTTCCCACTTAGAGAAGTTCCTTTAGCATTTGTTGTGGAGCTGGTTTGGTGGTGCTGAATTCTCTTAGCTTTTGCTTGTCTGTAAAGCTTTTGATTTCTCCATTGAATCTGAATGAGATCCTTCCCAGGTAGAGTAACCTTGGTTGTAGCTCCTTCCCTTTCATCACTTAGAGTATATCATGCCACTCCCTTCTGGCTTGTAGAGCTTCTGCTCAGAAATCAGCTGTTAACCTTATGGGAGTTCCCTTGTATGCTGTCATTTTTCCCTTGCTGCTTTCAATAATTTTTCTTTGACTTTAATTTTTACCAATTTGATTACTATGTGTCTTGGCGTGTTTCTCCTTGGGTTTATCCTGTATGGGACTCGCTGTGCTTCCTGGACTTGGGTGGCTATTTCCTTTCCCATGTTAGGGAAGTTTTTGACTATAATCTCTTCAAATATTTTCTCTGGTCCTTTCTCTCTCTCTTCTCCTTCTGGGACCCCTGTAATGCGAATGTTGTTGCGTTTAATGTTGTCCCAGAGGTTGTCTTAGGCTGTCTTCATTTCTTTTCATCCTTTTTTCTTTATTCTGTTCCGCAGCAGTGAATTCCACCATTCTGTCTTCCAGGTCACTTATCCGTTCTTCTGCAGTTATTCTGCTATTGATTCCTTCTAGTGTAGTTTTCATTTCAGTTATTGTTTTGTTCGTCTGTGTTTGTTTGTTCTTTAATTCTTCTATGTCTTTGCTAAGCATTTCTTGCATCTTCTCGATCTTTGCCTCCATTCTTTTTCCGAGGTCCTGGATCATCTTCACTATCATTATTCTGAGTTCTTTTTCTGGAAGGTTGCCTATCTCCACTGCATTTAATTGTTTTTCCTGGGTTTTATCTTGTTCCTTCATCTGGCACATAGCCCTCTGTCTTTTCATCTTGTCTATCTTTCTGTGAATGTGGTTTTTGTTCCACAGGCTGCAGGATTGTAGTTCTTCTTGCTTCTGCTGTCTGCCCTCTGGTGGATGAGGCTATCTAAGAGGCTTGTGCAACTTTCCTGATGGGAGGGACTGGTGGTGGGTAGAGCTGACTGTTGCTCTGGTGGGCAGAGCTCAGTAAAACTTTAATTCGCTTGACTGCTGATGGGTGGGGCTGGGTTCCCTCCCTGTTGGTTTTTTCGCCTGAGGCAACCCAACACTGGAGCCTACCTGGGCTCTTTGGTGGGCTAATCACAGACTCTGGGAGGGCTCACGTCAAGAAGTACTTCCTAGAACTTCTGCTGCCAGTGTCCTTGTCCCCACGGTGAGTCACAGCCACCCCCTGCCTCTGCAGGAGACCCTCCAACACTAGCAGTTATGTCTGGTTCAGTCTCCCCCAGGGTCACTGCTCCTTCCCCTGGGTCCCGATGCACACACTATTTTGTGTGCGCCCTCCAAGAGTGGAGTCTCTGTTTCCCCCAGTCCTGTCGAAGTCCTGCAATCAAATCCCACTAGGCTTCAACGTCTGATTCTCTAGGAATTCCTCCTCCCATTGCCGGACCCCCAGGTTCAGAAGCCTGACGTGGGGCTCAGAACCTTCACTCCAGTGGGTGGACTTCTGTGGTATAAGTGTTCTCCAGTCTGTGAGTCACCAACCCAGCAGTTATGGGATTTGATTTTACTGTGATTGCGCTCCTCCTTCCGTCTCATTGTGGCGTCTCCTTTGTCTTTGGTATCTTTTTTGGTGAGTTCCAGTGTCTTCCTGTCGATGATCGTCCAGCAGCTAGTTGTGATTCTGGTGTTCTCGCAAGAGGGAGTGAGAGCATGTCCTTCTACTCCACCATCTTTGCACACAGGTTATTTGCTTTGAGATAGGAGGCTTAAAATATTTTTCTCTCTTATTCAATCTCTGTTCCAGTGGCCTTGTTACTGTCTAAAATACCCACCGACAATGGCAAGACTGTTTAATGGAACATGCACTGCCTGGAAATTCCACACTGACTGCTTTATGTATGTTAACTCATAGAATCCAATCCACCTTAAAACCCCACAAGGATAAAATGGATAACTAATAAGAACCTGTATAAAAATATAAATACAATAAAATTCAAAAAAAACCCTAAAAAACCCATGAGGAGGGCGCTGAGATACAAAAAAGTGAAACAGACAGCCCACAGTCACTCCGCTCATGGAACAGAGCCAGATTTTCAGCACAGGCTGGGCAAACTCTAGAGATCTCAACTACCAAGCTGCACACCTCTCTTTTTTATATTTGGGCACCGGAGGTTCCTAATAAAATGCCAGAATGTTATAGGGAGGGATGAGAACCAGAAGTCCCAGTCTGTATGCTGGGCTCAGATGGGGCAAATGGTAACGCATGTACCTGATTCATCATCCCTGCAGGTTGCTGGTGGCCAGTGGGGCCAGGGTGGCAGGAGCCCAGGTGATGGCCTCAGGCCCTAAGTGCCTGTGTGTCACCCCAGGATGCCTGCACAAATGCTGTCATTTCCTATGTCTGCTATTTTGTGAAGAAGGGTGAGACAGACCGGCTGAGCCATCATTTGACATTCAGAACTTAGCGCAAGTTGACTTGTTGAATTGGGTGGGTACCAACTGAGCAGCACAGAACAGAGCACAAACCTGCAGTGGAGTGTGAAGGGAGGAGCAGAAAAAATGAGTTCAGAGGGTGGAAGGGGCAGATATACACGTGAGGAACCTGGGAGCATGGGGTGGAGGGAAGAGGTGAGGCTATCGAGCTCAGAAAGAACTAGGTCCCTCAGTGAACCCCACAAACTGCCTGCCTGCCTCTCCACAGGTCCACCAGCTAGTCATCTTTATCCGAAACCAGAGTCGTGTATGGGCATGTCATGAAGAAAATTCTATCTAGTTTCTCTCAACTGGGAGGTGTTAATTTGATACTTGTCAGATGATATGGAAAATAAGGAAGAGATTAATTAAGGGAAGCAGAAATTATCTCTATTCTTCTAAACACTTTTGGATTATTTGCATAATATACAGAAGAATTATTATAAGAAGTCTGAGTATATATATGTATATATGTGTGTAAATATTTATATAGTATCCCTCTTCTTAATGTACCTGGTGTGCCCTCTGCAAACTTCTCACCTGGCCCTTATTACAGTTTGTGGTGCTTATTGGCCTTCAATCCTCTGGGACAAGGACCCTGTCTTATTCATCTTTGTAGGCTAGTAGCTAGCACAATACCTAGCACACAGGAGATTCTGAGTAAATACTGGATGAGTAAGTGAATGAAAGAACGTCCATAGGGTTTTTTTAAAGACATAACGCAAGTTGAAAGAACTGAGTTATATTCTTTGTTTCTATTGGCAGGAACTTTAAATGGCAATACATTATCATTTACTTATGAATGTCCTGATCCACTTATTACACTTGCCCTGCATTCTCTAGCTATCAGGAAGCAAAACTATGGAAACACCTAAATTATCACCCAAGATAAGGAACAATTTGAACGTATCTGCACTATTGGTCTAAGAATAACTCAGGCATTTTGATTTTTAGAAATTTTATGGTAAAACATCCTAGAAAGTTAAAGCTGATCTCTTAAAAAAAAATTCCCAGGAGGAAATTTATCTGTGATAATATTTAACTAACCAACCAGAAAATGTGAATTCAACAAGTCATAGAGGGGCTTCCCTGGTGGCGCAGTGGTTGAGAATCTGCCTGCCAATGCAGGGGACACGGGTTCGAGCTGTGGTCTGGGAAGATCCCACGTGCCGCGGAGCAAGTAGGCCCGTGAGCCACAACTACTGAGCCTGCGCGTCTGGAGCCTGTGCTCCGCAACAAGAGAGGCCGCGACAGTGAAAGGCCCGCGCACCGCGATGAAGAGTGGCCCCCGCTGGCCGCAACTAGAGAAAGCCCTCACACAGAAACGAAGACCCAACACAGCCAAAAAAAAAATTAAAAAAAAAAAACAACAAGTCATAGAAGTTTCTGTTCATTGTCCGAGGAGGACAAATGCAACATCCTTCCTTATTTAAATGCCTAGAGTCCTCATATTTCTTTCATGGGTCAAATTCGCTCTGATTTCCAGGGCAGTAAAAATGTAAGAGGGAAAACACTGAGGACAGAAGAGTGATGTTACGTAGCCTTCAAAATCCAGACTGTGACAGAACTTTGAAGTGGATGTGAGACTTTTCTATTATGAGCTGTTATTTACAGCTGCTCACTTCTGCCTTTCAAAATCATTTTCCAGATCGTCAAACATAAATCTCTTGTAATCAAAATGCTTTTTCTTGACTACTTACTGATTCAGGATTTCAGAATTCCCAGGATATCACTACAGAAGGAAAAATCTTTTTTCATAGCTCTGCTATTACATAATATTACCTAAAATTTCTGTCTCCTGTTTGGTAACACAACACACGCTGACTGAATACATCAAACCGCGTTATTATTTTTCCCACTAAAATATTATGTTTGATGAAGACTCCTGGCCTTTCACAATCAAGGCAGGCATAGTAGCCACCAACCTGTCACATTCCATAAACAAAATCATAAATATTGGGGGAAATAAACGCCAATTAAGTTTGTGACAGATGACACCAATCACAAGGGGCCACTTCACAAGGAAATCATGTGAAAGATTTTGTCTTCGTCACCTTTCATGATAAATTTATCTAATAAAATTGAAAGGGCGGAATATAAGAAAAAGGAATTATAGGTTAATTGTTATCACATTACACTTTTAAAATGTTATCCCGCTTGGTACCGCTTAACAGATGCCCCTCAGCAAACTGTCACAAGTGAACAAAGAACTTTAATTTGCAGAGGAACCAACTCCACACTATATTAATAAAGTCACTTCTTGTTGTCTCTTAATAATGAGCTATCAGATGGCTTGCTTTGATTAAAACAACGAACTTCCTGGTATGAAAAGCCCTGTTCCATGTGACGCTGCCTGCTTCCTCTTGTATGGGACGTTCCGCATCTCTCTGACTTGCACACTAACCTGGCTTTGATTCACCTTCCATAAAGTTCACTCTTGAAATCTTTAAAAATCATCCCCCAAGCTGCATGAATCGTGGCCTTCTCACAACCAAAGTCGTCATCCTGTCCTGTTATAAACAGATTATTATTTATCAAGACCAGATTTCAATCTCCCGTTGGAGCCTTCTCTTTCTCTCTTCCCCTGGGTGCCCCTTGTTGCCCTGGGGGCAGGACACGGAGCTCTGCAGCATATTGCCTTATGAATCTTCCTCAAGTACCCAATTATCCTGCTGCAGAGGCGTGTCAGTGTCCTGACAGCTGCGAGCCACGTGCCGGCCCTGCTGTCAGAGGTGAAAGACGGCCCCGCACCCCTGTTCCTCACTGCATTTCCATTATAACTCGGACCTGGAGAGGCGCGCACACTGAAAGGAGTTCGTTAGGGGTGCCACGGAGGTCAAAGACTGCTTAGGAGAAAAGGCTGAGGTGAAAATTAAAAACAGGATAAGTGCCAGGGTAGTCCAGACAGGTGCCGGTGCTATGATAGCGGAATAGCACGCCGCCTCTCCCAGGGCCCGCGGAGCTATTGTGGGAGAGCCGCACTTGGGCTGATTTTAATTGAGATCAATTTCACAAGTACCATCTTCTGGAAAGTCCTTCAACTGATTGAAAACCAAATGAAGCTTTTGTAAGTGTCGACAGGTTTTTCTGCAGTCTTCCCCTCACTCTCTCCCCAAATCGATGATATTCTGAACTTTTGGAGATTCTGTGCTAAAGAAAACAGCAGTTATTCTGGGTGATCTCCATATATACATTTTAAAATAATTATTATTTGTGCAGTACTTTTGTGAACCTAACCTGTCACTCTAATTATTTGTCAGCAGCAACATTTATTGGTGGGTCAGAAACACAAAAGTCCCCCAAAATTCTACCTAGACAGCAGCCTCTCTAAAAACTCAGTGATTCCACTCGGGGACCACAGGACCAGCACTTGTGTTCCTGGCTGATTATGTCTTAAAAGGGTTTGGTACATGTAGTTACCGTTTAGAAAGGATGGTCTTGGGCTCACACTTATCCAAATGAGTATAAAGATCACTTGTGTCATAATGATGATGTCACTTAATAACTAAAAACATATCACAGTTATGCAGGTGTAAGACCTTCTTGGTGTTTAGCCTAATGTAAGACTGCCCAAATGACAGACTTCTATTTTAAAAAACTGCTAAATAAACAGTTACTCCAGTAACAGACAGAGGAAGGCCCTGAAACAAGAGAAAACTCACACTACAGGGAATTCTAAGGGTGATGGTAAACAGTTCCTTGTATTGAGACCAGAGTAAGAAGACAATTTCTCTTTAAATGCATCATAATGAATTTAAGATATAAAACACAAAGAGGTTACTTATTATAAGGGTTGTGCAGGGTTGAAATAGAGTGTAGTAAAGACAGCCATAGCTATTCTCATCTAGAGAATTTTATGAACAATGAATCAACAAATACATGAGGTGTGGCTCTAAAGCATGGAAAGTTCCTTTTTATACGAGGACGCTAAAATTTCCGTATTTCAATAAGTTATCATCTCCTTCAAATAATCACTCAAATAGTGAGCCCAAGGTTCAAGTGACATTATATGGGTAAATCATGAGGTTTAGTACCTGGTATGCAGTCGGAGGGGTGTGCACGTGTGTGTGTGTGAAATATATATATATATATACACACATAAACATAAGTTATATATATGTAACATACATCCTATTTGTATTTGAAGACAATATATTTATTCCAGTGAGGCTGCAACTGATCAAAAGGCAGTTTTTGAATTCCCTCTGAATTATTTTCAGAGTCTTCGGCACCTTCTCTTTAGCAAGATTTACGTAGTGCTTAACATCTGCAAAAAACACGCTTAGATAAGTTGGAAAAACTTCCTATGATAGTGGCCTTGATTTCTGGACAGTGCTGTCATTCAGAAGTGAGAGTAATAAAAGAGGCTCAAACAAGCAAGCCAAAATATATCATTTGGGGTCAAAATTGAGACATACTCTATCAAGCAAGGAGAGAGTTGCTTGGGCGACTTTCTGCCTAAAGGCAACTCCAAAAGAGGACTTGCAAGAGTAATGGTAGCTTCGGTAGAATAAACACGAAGCTTCCTGAGTGACTGCATTAAAACCCAACATGTATTTAGCCGTGTAGACACTGGGGGTTGTGCAATACACTTTTTCATTACTTTATAATCAAGCCTCATTCTTTTTTTTTTGTTTGTTTTAAACTGAGCTCCAGAAGAACTGACCTTGGACAGAATGCAAGGTTCATGGCCATTGTATTTATTTATTTTTAAAATTTTTATTGGAGTATAGTTGATTTAAGATGTTGTGTTAGTTTCTGCTGTACAGCAAAGTAGATCAGTTATACATATACATATATCCACTTTTTTTAAGATTCTTTTCTCATATAGGTCATTACAGAGTATTGAGAAGAGTTCCCTGTGCTATACAAACCTCATTCTTATAGGTTAACAAATCTAGACTCTCTCAGTAAATCTGAACAGCTGAAAAAAAAAATCAATAGATGTTTAGTGTACATGTTTATAGGCTGGAGACAAAGAGAGACTCTATTAGTTAGTGATTGCATAAAATCAAGAAATAATTACAAAAAGAGTCGCTGAGTTCTGCTAGGGAAGTCTTAAATATGTCTTTAATTATAGAAACCTGAGAGCTGGGAGGAGTCTTGGACACCATCTGGAATTCTAGACCAATTCTCTCATTTTCAGAGAGGAAACATAAAGTTCAGAGAAGTTAACTGCTTTGTCCAACCACATAGACTAAAAGAGGAAGAATGAAAAAATTGGATCAAAGTCTTATCCCAAATTTCCACTATATTTCATTGTTCTAGAAACAGGATTTAAATAAGTCATAAATTTTTAAAGAAACTTTTCATTAAATACTAACACAAATAAATACCACTTGAAACACCCCTAGAGATCTTTAGCACCAAGAAACTAATGACACAACGACACCGGCCCATTGGTAGGAGTGTTTCTAGAGGAGATCTCTGGACATCAAAGTTCTAGAGCCTATTCCTCTTTATTCTGATTCTTCACTCACTGGACATTGCTTTAGGAGTAATCTGACTTCCTGTGGATGACTTCCTACAGGGGACAGAATGTGCTGGGAAGCCCATAAGAAAAACCTGCTTATCCATTTATAAAGTCTTTATAATTTTACAAGTGTATAATTGTCATTTGGGGTTAGATAGAAAAAGTACCTTTATTCATCAATTGTCAAAATTAGTTTTAATTTTTTCACACAAAAAGCTCATGTGAAAAAGTTTCTACAAAAAATAAATAAGTAACCCCCCATCAGAAAGAACTATTTATAAATGTGGTAATTCATTTTCCCTTTTTAAACTTTGTGCTTTAGATTAAGTATGATATAGGTCAGCATTAATTTCCAAATAGCTAAATAAATAACTAAAGTTTTTCATTAAAAAAAGCAATAAATGCACCAAGAGGAATGCCGCAAGGTTAAGTTTCATGCAGATACTCATTTGTACACTTGGAGAGCTATAATTTAGATTTCAAAAGATAGATAACCCTAATTTTCCTAATAATCAAATTATCTCATTTATTATGACACGAATATATTATGTTTACTTATATTTTAATATGTATTCAACAACACTTCAACTGAAAGTACACATTCACTTGTTTTTTGTTGTGCCATGGGACTTTTTGTAAGCAAAGAGATATTTTTAAATTTCTCTAAAAAATTACCATAAGCCCCAATTTGCAGATCTCGGCCAAAGTGTAACTATCAAGGAAATAGGAGTTTTTTTTCAAATCCCCCTCCCCCAAGATAGCACTCTTCTTCACATTAATGTTCCAAACAGAATAGCTTTTTAAGAGATGAAGGAAATATAAAGATTTTGGATTTAATCTCATAAGCATCGTACTATGAATTTGCCACATCCCATCCCACAGTTACATTTCATCAGAAAATTAAGTCATTCACTATCGTCCTATTTCCTAGAAAGCCCTGTAGCATCAAGAAACAGAATTATTTTTGACAATAAATGATTGATCTCCTAAAGCACCAAAATAGTTTCTCTCTTTCCAAAATTGCATTACTGCCATGTTAAATGTGTTACCATATAGATACGCTTGCAAAGACATCTGACCACCTAGGAAAAAATACCCCTTTGGTTGCTTCCTGTTTGATTCCATTGAATTTGACTGGGGAAGGAAAGAGAATTACCATGCATAAGCACCTATGCTTTATATACATTGTCCCATTTAATCCTCCCACTAGCAGTAAGCAAGGAACTGTCACCATTCTACACATATACTCAGAGAGCTTAATTAGATTTTTTTCCAAAGTGAGTAGCCTGTATGTCTTGGAGCTATGTCTGAAGCCCATTCTTTGCTGACTCCATTTCAGTACCAAACTAATTTCGAATCACTGTGTGGTTAACAGAGTTTGCCTTCAGCTTTCAGCACTTTGCAGGCCAAACACCTGGCCTTTGAGACCCTGGTTCTAGGCTTGCCCTCTCTCATTCACTGCCTTCATGCGAGGCCTTATTGACCCAGAGATTCTGTCCTGCTCCTCTTTCCTGCTGACCCTCATTTTACTATAACCTGCTAGGACTCTCAACAAACTCCACCCCTTCAATTCAAAGGCTAACCTAAGACACCAAACCAGGAGAATGTGACAAAGAAAGCCTACCCAAAGACTTTCATGGGAAATGCACACTTCTGCTATTTAACATGTCATCAGCATAGAAAGAATTTCAAATCAATCAGGATGACACCAGGAGCAAGCAGAGCTTTCTGAGGCCTCACAAGCTGTATCTAGTAGGTCTCTGATTAGGTGTCTCTTTAAAGAATGAAGCCAGAATTTCTACCTGTGGTGATGGTAGACTAACTTGTCACAGACAAACTGTCCCACTTGGAACAATGTGAAAAGCTGGACCCCCTCACATTTTTTTTAAGCCTGGGCAGTTACCAAAGCAGTAAAGACTTGAGGAGCAAAATCCCTGAGACGAGCGAAGTTCCGAGAGGTGGCCTGTATCTGGCCTGGTTTTCCTCTCAAGGCACTTGATCAGGGACTGAGAAGCTGCAGAAAACGTCCACCAGTCTTAAAGGACAGGAATGGCAAAAATAGGATTATGAGGCCCACCGATTTTCAGTTGGGAAATCCTCCCCCCAACAAAGTTTCTACCCTAAGAACAGGGGTGAACCAGAAATAGGACAGCATTCACAAGGCTAAAAACAGACTCCAAATGAACCCAATCCTTCTTCGGATTAAGATGAGATCCACCTAGCTTAACTCCTGCCCAAAGTAAAAATGCACCCTCTTTGGATAAAGATAGCTATCATCGAGAATCTCAAATTATTTCTCAAATTATTTCTACATCTTACTGCGCTACATTTGCCAATAAATAAAAAATTATCAAGAATATTAGGAGACAAGACTGAAAGAAGAAAAGACAAAGAATGGGGTTTTAAAACTATGTGTGTGTATATGTATGTGTATGCACATATATACATACATACATAAACACAGTATAGATGTCATTTTCCCAGAACTTATCTATAAACTCAATGCAAACTCAATCAAAATTCCAGTATGTTTATTTTTATTAAATCAACAGGCTGATTCAAATATTTACATGGAATTAAAAGGGGCCCAAAATAGCCAAAAATATTGTGAAGAAAAAGTTATTGTACTAGGGACCAAGACTTCTTAGAAAGCTACAGTAAGTAAAATAGTGTGGAATCAGTGGAAGGAGAGACACATATACTAATAGACATACTAGACCAGAAACAGACTCACACTTCTATGGGCATGATTTAAAACAAAGGTGATTTTGCACAGCAGTAGGGAATAGGATGATCTCTTTAAGGCTGGGTCAACTGGACATCCATATGCATATCTTGTTCTCTACTTTATCTCATAAAAATAATTCCATGTGATTATAAGTCTAATATGAAAGGCACTGTAACAATACAGCATTTAGAAGATAACATAGGAAAATACATTTATGACCTTGGAATTGGCAGATTTCTTAAACATAACATAAAAAGAACAAACTATAAAGGAAACATTTGATAAATTGAGCTACATTACATTGAAAAATACCTTAATGTACTGAACAGGCAAATCACAGAGTTGGAGAAGATATCTGAAATATATAATCAAAGAAATATGAATTCCCAGAATATATAAAGAATTCTTATATTTTCAATAAGAAAAAGATAATTTATCATTTAAAAAAGGGCAAAAGAGATGAATAGATACTTCACAAAAGAGTATGTCCATATAACCAATAAATATGGTAGTCCTCATTTTGCAAGGTTCTGGTATACAGAATTTCACCAGTCACCCAACAGCATAATGCAAATTTCAGTTACCACAGTTTATTAACTATAATTGCATGGAATGCAAACTTTGCTGGTAGCTCTTTAGTCCACAGATCACTAGGTGAATAACAGTTGTGCATCATGACCAATGACCAATCATGTCACTTTTTTCAAAATCTGTCACTGATCGGTCACTGCACATCTGTTATTCAGTTCACACACAGACAGCAAAGCATGTAGTTGTGTTGCCTCCTTGCAGCCCAGTGATAAACCCACATGATGTTTTACAAAAATGGATAATCAACAAGGGTCAACTTAGAGGAAGCACAGACAAAAAAATTACAGAAAAGAAAAATTAAAGAAAAAATAAGAAGAGCGATAATATTGAAAGTGAAATTAAAATTTAATATAATTGGAATTTAAAAAGAAATAACTGACCATGGTAATGTGGACACTGTCACCATTTGAGAGACTAGATATGCAGCCAAAGGAACTCAGTGAAGGCAAATTTATCCATTTAAATGAGGAAAGAAGTGATGAAAAGGATTAAGATATCTCAGAGGAAGTGACTCCAGCAAAATACTTCAACATTGTAATGGAAGTTACTGACAGTGCAATATGCAATAGAAATAAAAGACATCCAGATTGGAAAGAAAAAATTATTTGCAGGCCACATGTTCATATATGTGTAAAAGCTTACAGAATAATAACAAGTCTACTAGAACTAATGCATGCGTTTAGCAAGTTTGTAGATAGAAGACCAATATATAAAAATCAATGATACTTCCACATATTAGCAATGATTGAAAAATTGGAAATTGAAATAAAGAAATAACATTTATGATAACATCAAAAATATGAAATTCTAAGGGATGAATCTTACACAAAATGGGCAAGACCTGTACAATTTAAATTACAAAGTATTTTTAAGAGAAACTACTGAAGACTGAAATAAATGAAGAGATGGTTATGAATTGGAAGACTCAGTATTAAGATACCAATTCTTCCCAAATTGATCTATAGATTCTCTGCAATCTCAAGTAAAACTTAAATGGAAATGCAAAGGACCTAGAAAATCCAAAGCAACTTTTGAAAAAGGAGAACAATGTTGGAGTTATACTGCCTGATTTCAAATCTTATTATAAATCTACAGTGGTCAAGGTAATATGATACTGGCATCAAGATAGACAAATAAATTAATGGAATAGAACAGAAGAGTCCAGAAATGGACCCATGTTATATGGTCAATTGATTTTTGAAAAAGGTTCAAAGGTTCAATTCAAGAGAGAAAGAATAGTCCTTTCAAACCTCCTCTCCCTCCTCCAGTCAGTAGCTCTTCTTGCCTGTTTACTAGATGCCAGCCCCTGTATGCCAGCTGTTGTTCTGTACTACTGTACTTTTCAAGGTACTGTACTGTAAGATTAAAAATGTCTTCTTTACTTTTTGTGTTTGTTTTTTATGTATTATTTGTGTGAAAAGTATTATAAACCTATTACAGTACAATACTGTATAGCCAATTGTGTTACTTGGGTACCTAGGCTAACTTTGGTAGACTTACGAACAAATTGGACTTACGAAGGCACTCTCAGAACAGAAGCCGTTCATATGTAGGGGACTTACTGTATCTGATAAGAGGTTAATATCCTCTTAAATACATAAAGAACTCATACAACTCAATAGCAAAAAAAAAACAACAACAACAAGAAACAATCCAATTAAGAAATGGGCTGAAGATCTGAATAGACATTTTCCAAACAAGACATATAGATGGCCAACAGGTAAATGAAAAGGCGCTTAAATCATTAATCAACAGGTAAATGCAAGTCAAAATCACAATGAGGTATCACCTCACACCTGTTAGAATGGCAATTATCAAAAAGACAATAAACAACGAGTGTTGGTAAGGATGTAGAGAAAGGGGAACACTTGTGTTCTGTTGGTGGGAATGTAAATTGGTGCAACCAGTATGGAAAACAGTATGGAGGTTCCTCAAAAAATTAAAAATAGAGCTACCATATGATACAGAAATTCCACTTTTGGGCATTTAGTCAAAGAAAACAAAAACACTAACTTGAAAAGATATACGCACCCACATGCTCACTGCAGCACTATTTACAGTAGCCAAGATATGGGAATAATCTAAGTGTATATCAATGGATGAATGAAATTGTGGTATACATGTGTGTGTGTGTGTGTGTGTGTGTATATATAAATGAAACCTTGCCATTTGCTACTACACAGATAGACCTTGGTGGCATTATGCTAAGTGAAATAAGTCATACAGAAAAAGACAAATACTGTATGATCTCTTACATATAGAATTTAAAAAACAAAAAAACCCCCCAAGTTTGTAGATACACAGAATAGATTGGTGGTTGCCAGAGAAGGGAGTAGGGGGTGGGAGAAATGGATGAAGGGGGTCAAAATTATTATTTTATTATTATTTTGTACATTGATTATATATTGAAATGATAATACTTGGGATATGTTGGGTTAAAAAAATGTATTATTAAAATTTTAAAATCAAAACAGTAAAATTCTGAGAGATTAAATATATAAACTGGAATAAATACAAATTTTTAAAACTATTAGAAAAGAGTGTAAAAAATGTATTTATGATCTTTCTTGGCAAAGATTTCTTAAACTGGCACAAAAAGTACAAACTATAAAAGACTGTGAAGTTTCACTATATGAGAATTATAAAGGTCTATAGAGTTAAACAAATTAAAAAACAAGAGACTCACTGAAAGAAAATATTCATAAGATATAAAACAAATAAAGGATCAGCATCTCAAATATATAAAAAATTTCAAATGAATAAAGAAAAGTCTAATAGAAAAATGAGTCAAGTATATAAACCGACACAAACAGAAACAAATGTACCAATAAATAGATTTCTACTCAGTTGTATAAAGGAAGTGTAAAAGTGTAAATTTTACATAATTGATGTCATCTTCTTCATGAGCCTCTGTCTCACTGGTATGGGGGATTTGGGGTTGGGGGATGGAGAGTAGGGGTACTACTGACTTTCCACATAAGTGAATCTCAGCCATATTTGGTTCTAATTCACCTTCAGTTAACACAGGAAAAAAAAAAAAACCGATCATCAGAGGAAGAATAATTATTTGACGCACAGTCCTTACTAAGGCAAGAAATTAGACTGAAACATTTCAGAAAAAAATTTAACATTAGTTGAAATCTTCATTTTAACCAACCTATTAAAGAAACTAGAATCCACATTCCATGAGTACTCTGGTTAAACTATTACCTCATCTGTAAAATGAAAACGTTCCATTAGAAAGTTCATTCATTTATTTAGCAAGGATGTATTAAGTGCCTAATTTGTTTCAAAAGCTGGAAATATAGATCTGAACAAAACAAAGTCCCTGTACTCATATGACTTATAAGTTAGTAGGAGACATATCAATAGATATAAAGTCCCCCCCCAAAAAGAACTCTGCTCTTAGAAATACATTATTATGCGAATGATGAAGAGATAAGCCACAGACTGGGAAAAATAATTGCAAATCACCTATATGATACAGGACTTTAATCCAAAATACATAAAGAACTCTCAAAACTCAATGACATGAAAACAAACAACCCAAGTTAAAAATGGACAAGATATTTGAACAGACATTTCACCAAAGAATATATACAAATGCAAATACACACAAGAAGAGATGCCCAACATCATTAACCATTAGGGAAATACAAATCAAAACTCTAATGAGATTCTACTACAAACCTTTTTGAGTCTCTAAAATTAAAAAGTTCTGATGTGAAGCAACTGGAACTCGAACACCACCAGCGAGAATGTAAAATGACACAAGCACTTTGGAAATCACTTTGGAAAACCGTTTGATCCAGCCTTTCCACTCCTAGAGAAAGGGAAGCATCAGGTCTTACAAAACTGTGTACTTAAATGTTCATAGCAGCTTAGTTTGTAATAAACAAGCAATCCAAATGCCCAGCAACAGGGGCATGGATAAGCAAATTTTGGTGTTTTATATACCCATATAATTGTGGTGTACATAGCCATACAATAGTATACGCAGTATTGCTGAATAATATTCATTAGTAAAAATCAATGAACTATTGATACACGCAGCAACAAACTTTGGGGGTGATGGATATGTCCACTATCTTATTGTGGTGATAGTTTCATGATTATATACTTATGTCAAAACTTATACAACTGTACACTTTAAATATGTTCAGTTCATTGTAGGTCAAGTCTACTTCATTGAAGGTCTTTTGAAAAAAGGCTCAGACACCCATGCAAACCGTTCCCCTTTCACAAACTCCCATTTCTCAAACTGCCCTTTTATGCTTCTTTCTCCAAGTCAGGGCATCCTTATGCCGATTCCATCTTTACGTGTCTGAATTTGAATAAAACTGTTGATGAGGGCAAGGAACACATACAGATTAGGTCCTGGATCTTTCTGTCCACTAGAAAAGAGAGCTTTGATACGCTTTAAAAGAACAAAAATAAAAGTCTTAAAAAGGACGAAAATCATCCTGGTTTATTACTCATGTTACAGTGAGTGATCTGGCAGGAAACAAAACCAGCAGTTAATCTGCCAAGCAGAAAAAATGCAATCCCTTTGTTGGTTTTTATGAAGCATTTGGCTGTTTTATGGTGGGAGTCTATCAAATTCAATACATTTTACATGATTGCAAATTCCTTAAAATAAGAAGATGCTCTAACAGCATAACAATGAAGGACTGTGGTACTTTGCACTAACAAATTCTGTCATTCTTTGTAAATTCTACTGTTTTATTTTTAATAGTAACAAGACACCAAATGCTATCAATGTTCTTTTAATATAAATGGATATGTGTGCTTTGATGTGCATATGCAAAGATAAGAATTGCCTTGCCTTCTTCAGAATTTTAAGTCAGACATATAAAATAACATGAAGACAATCCAATGGGTAAAATCCTATAAATACCCAGGATAATTTACTATAAATTACACATTATCCTGCCCCCACCCGTACCCTTCAGCGGAGTAAATGCCCTTAACCAAAGATGTAGGAGGAGAACAGATGGTACCATTCCTTATCTTTTCTGCATAAACTCTGTTAACTGCAACCCGAAATGAAGCAGCTATTTTCAGGGTAATACAAGATGACACTGGGGCTGAACCAGGAGTGCTTCAACTCCCAGGAACTAGCCAGGCCTGGAAGTGGCTTACTTGCTCACTTTTTGGTTGGACCTATAAGGTGACCACTTACAACACTCCCTGTTAGCTGTGACCCACAGCTCCTCTGCCCTCGCAGTGCCTCTGAGTGCTGACATCCCTGTGGCCTGACCCCCGGCCCCTGGCTTCTCCTTGCACCATTTGCCATGACTGGGCGCCCTCCCTGCCTCCGCCATGACGTCATCCTGATTCAGAACTCTTCTGCTGCCCGTCCCACCTCTGCCGCTCTGAGCACTTCATCCTCCCTGGGTTTTTTTAATCTCATTCTCTGTGTTACACACTAACCACAGAATCAATCAACATTTTCTTCTGTTTTCTCATGTTAAATGTAACTTAGTTTTCCTCAGGCTCGAAACCTATCCTCGGGAGTTCCCTGGTGCCATAGTGGTTAGGATTCCGGGCTTTCACTGCCATGGCCCGGGTTCAGTCCCTGGTTGGGGAACTGGGATCCCGCAAGCTACGTGGCACAGCCAAAAAAAAAAAGGACGTATCCTCAAAATTTTCCGAGTGCTGCCGCTTCTTCTCCAACCTCAGGACCATGGGCCAGGACAGTCCTGCTCTCCTGCTGTCTTGCCCCACATTGCTGCTTCCAATCATGGCTTTCCCAGTTCACTGGACTGTGGAAGTTCATGGACGTTCATGGCATCTATGGCACCACTCTCTCCTCTTCCTCTACCTTATTCACCAGCTTCAGGGCTGGCTCTGCAACACTCTCAGAACCTGCCTCACCATTCGAGAGGATAACTCTTCCCACACCCATTCCCTCCCCAGGTTCCTCAGCTGATCTAACACAGGGAGGGTCAGATTCATCTTACATTGCTCCCACACACTTTGACACAGCCCCACTCACAGACTCTGAAATGCGCCTAGCCAGTCACAGTTGCCTGTCCACTGTCACACTGCTTTCCTGTCATCACCCGCTGCTGCTAAACCTCAGCACTGATTCAGTGTTGTTAATATGGTCTCCATCACAAAAACGAGGATAGCTAGCTTTCTGAACCGAAAGGTTGACATGGTTAGTAGCTTTGAAGATTTGGTTTATAAGCTAAAGTCATGGGACTTCCCTGGTAGTCCAGTGGGTAAGACTCTGCGCTCCCAATGCAGGAGGCCCGGGTTCGATCCCTGGTCAGGGAACTAGATCCTGCATGCATGCTGCAACTAAGAAGTCCACATGCCACAACTAAAGATCCCCCGTGCCGCAACTAAGACCCGACGCAGCCAAAATAAATAAATATTTTTTTAAAATAAGCTAAAGTTATAAAAATCAGGAAAAGAGCCACTCTCTTTAAGAAAGAAAATCCTCCTTTTGATTTAGCAAAGCAAGCCCATCTATACACTAATTTTAATTATTATCAGGCCCATCACCATCTGGACCCAACTTCTTTCATTTCCTACTTCCTTGCCACCTTCCTCAATCCCGCATCCCTTTCTACTTCCTTAACCCTGGCTCTCTAGCCGCCCCCAGCCACTCTTAGCTCCCTAGGCACGTCGTGCTTTTCCTCATGGTCGTCCTTCTACTGCAAGGCTGTATCCCCCCTGGAAATTTCTATCCCTTCTTTGGTCTAGTTCAAATGTTACTTTCTCTTTAAATCCCTTTCCCAGCTCTCTTAGGATTATTCATCCCTACTCATGTTCTTGAGTGCCTTTTATGTATCAAGCACTTTATAGGATCTAGGGGTTCATCAATAAAGAGATGAGACTAAAATCTTTGCCTTCTTGGAACTCAACTTTCAGTGGGTCAGAACTGATAATAAACAAGGGGCGTAGATTAAAAAATACAGTATGTTATTTACTAATAACACACTTTGTTAATGTGTGCTATGAACCAGGACTGAAGAATAAGGGGTGTTGAGAGTTGGGAGGGAAATTGAAATGATATTAACATAGGGTGGTCTAAGGAGGCTGCACTGAGTAGGTAACCTTTGAGCAAATATTGAAGGAGCTGAGGAAGTGAGCCTGCAGCTGAAGAATGACAAGATCGGTGTTCACTGCTAATATCTTGGTGTCCAAAGTTGGACTGTGAATTTTGTGAGGGCAGAGACTGTTCCTTATGGATGTTTGTGCATTCAGCTTCCAGAATGGTTCCTGGCACCTTGTAGGGGTTGAAAAAATGATATTTGAGTTAATATCCACAGCATACTCTACTTATCCCTGTCTGGGTAGATTTCACATTTTCAGGTGACTTTTCTAAGAGATAACATGATGAATAGGCAACTGAGTGAAAGGTGACAAACTTCAATTACCGTAAAAGCAACCCACTGCATGCTTTCAGCACTCCTTGTAAAATAAACAGTTAAAAGGTAACTGTCCTTGGCGTTGATATATTGAATCTTAAAGCTAAATTCTTGGCCTTCTCCAACATATTTACAAGTGTCTAATAAAATGCACAGGAAGTTTACTTCTTTTGCATGGCATTTTATTAATGAAAATGGCCAAAAGTTTCATGCAATGCATTATCCTAGAACTATAGTGATTCACTGCAGGAATACATTAACGGAAAATCACTGTCAGTGTATTTTAAATGGATTCTGGGAGGGTATTACAGTTTTCCCCTTGTATAAAAATATCCTAAAATCTATATTTAAATGATATTATTAAACAAATAAATGGCTACAATACTGTATCAAAGGCAGCAAATTTAAGTGTGAGACCTTCATGACATATAACCTGCGTAAGCCTGAACCAAAATAAATCAGAAGCTGGAAACCAAACCAACTGACCACTTTTATGCATACAAAACCCTCATAGAATAAGTTAAAGTGACTCATAAAAAAGAACAAAGAAGGATTTCTTCCTACTGAAATGATCTCACTGAGGTAAAGGTAAAGATAGAGTAAAACTATCTCTAGAATATCTGTGTCAAGTATGTTGGGGAAGCTGTCACGTTGTATAGTGTGGGTGTGTATTAGGTACTCACTTGGCAAGATGACCTCAACAGTGAAGGAGAGGGAACACATTCAGGTTGGGTGCCTCACATTTCAGAACTTGTGGTTATAATTTTAAAGGAAGCCCATGAACATAGGCTGGAATCACGCATTTGTCATAAATAAAGCATTTAGTCTCCTTGTTAGAATGAGAGATTATCCATAACACCTAAGAGATAAATAATGTTTGATGTATGATCCCCATATTACTCTCTGAATATAATTGTTTTTGTATAAACGTTGTGATTTTTATGTCTTTGAGGAGTTTTTGTCAAAGTTGTGGCCAATACATAGGTTATTTTTACACGGATTTCAATCAGTTCGTCATGGCTGGCCAGATCACTGTACCCAGAAGAAAGTAGACCTAATCTGCTATCAGCAGGCAAGACTGCTGTGATCAACTATTAATGTCTGCCTTGGGCAAGGGTTAATATTATCACATATGCTATTCTTGGATTCAAAGGATGATAATACATTATTGCATGAAGCAGGCATGGTGATGGAGGAGGAAATGTAACTTGAGACCTGAAAAGACAGATGAAAGGGCAAGAAGAGAGTAGGCAATTGTTTTGTCCAGCTGTCCCTCCTCACTTTTAGATTCTCCTTCTTTTGTTAAAATCTTGGGTTGATTTTTTGTTTGTTTGTTTTAATGAGGCAGGTAACTCCTTCATGAGCACCAACTAGCTATCCCCTAGGACATTAAAAAATCAGAGAATGACACTGTATCTGCTGGAGGTTGGTCAGGAAAGCAGAATCCACTGCAGATATTTCAAGCATGAAGAGATTTTATCCAGGGCTCTGTAGCGCAACTCAATAATGGAAGGCAGTCATGCACACGGGGTGCAGAGCCCCGCTACATCACTCCAAAACCCAGGTCAGAATTCACTGAGGACTCAAGATTGAGAGATCATTAGTCAGATCTTTAATGAGCAAAACCTGACGTCAGTGTGTGCTAGGCGTGTAGTGTTTGTGCTACTAATCTTGGCTTTCAGGTCGGTGTTGGGGAGTGTGAAAGGGGCAGTGGACACAGGTGAATTTTCAGCCTGAGCGTGAACTGCTGAGCCCCAGGCTGGCGTTGGCTCTGCATGACAGCTTCCCAGAGGCACCTGCTGCTATGACAGGCAGCCTGGGTACCAGCAGCCATCCTCTACCATCCAACATGCTCCATCTCCATTACCTACGAAAAGCTTAGATGGTCTTGCATCTCCTACCAAATTCTGTTCAAGGAGCTCTGGGGATTCAGAGCACTTAGAAAATGACCACTTATCACAGCCACTGTCCCCTTTTCTCTGATACCCAAAAATGACATACAAGAGTACTTCTCGGTTTATATTTACAGCACAACATTATGTCACTAATGCACTTGTTGAACAAGTGTGATTAAAGACAAATTTCAACTTACTGTTAACCTTTCCTAATAATTACAGAGCTTAAAATGGCCTTGTACAGTATAATTATTTTTTATTCATTGTCCAGAGACTTGAACACCCCATTATGCTTTTTTTTCTGGCAAACTGACCTCCACTTTCTTTTAAAATTCTGTTCCTGCAATAGATTAAATCCTCCCCTCACCTCCCATCTTTCATTCATTTTGCCCTTGTTGACAGTGCTCTAGATTTGGGTGAGCTTCACTGCAATCCCGTCACTGAGGAACTGATATTTAAGATTTTTATTTTTTTCCTTTTAATTCTGTTTTTCATGTAGATTTCTAAATCATTAGTTAACATTCAAGGTAGTTCCATAAGAGTCAGGAACAGGATAAGAATAACCAATATCGTGGTTACTATTTAACATTATTCCAAGAGTTTTAGCCAATGAGATAATACAAAAAAAGACACGAGTGACAAAATTGTAGGAAGAGAAGAAGCAAAGTTATCACTTACCTTAAAAAATCCAAAACAAAAATCAAACATGGTACACTATTTGGCCCAGTAATAAAGATGGTAAATAGTTCTAATAATGTAAATAGTGGTTACTGGTTTTCTTTTTAATGTGATATATATTATTTGGGAGGAAATGAAGGAGCAAAGGAGACGAGTTAAAAGAAAGTAAATCTTTCACCTAGAAAATCTGTAGAAGTTGATACAGCAAGAAAGAGCAGTGCCAGAAAAAAAAATCATCAAGAATTGCTTAACTACTTAAGTAGTAGCTTCTGGGGAGGACAGATGAGTGTGGAAAGGGTTGTGATAAGGAGATTGATTTTTTTCATTACACGCTTTTTAATGTTATTTGCTATTGATTTATTTAACTATGTGATGGAGAAGTATTTTCTCTTTTTACTTTATGGATTTAGACTGTGCAAATTTTACCATAACAGGTACTATTTTATAATTAAAAAGTAAGAATTTATTAATCCAAGAAAATCCACTGAACATCTGCTAAAACTAATGAAAGTGTCTACAATAATATAAACAAAAACCAACAGCTTTCTTATGTATCTTTAATAATCATTAGAACATATAATATGAAAATTTCCCATTCACAATGGTGACAAAAAGTATAAAATACTAGCAATAAGACAAAAAGCAAATGTACACGAGCTGCACCATACATTTTATAGAAAGCTGCAAATGAAAACATGTAAGTGCAGAGGTTAACCATGTTCCTGGTTGGAAAACTCAATATTGTGAACCTGTAAACTCTCCTAAAATTAACTTATAGATTCAGTGCAGACTGCAACAAAATCCCCAATTGAATTTTTTATGGAACTTGTCCAGTTGATTCAAAAATCTATCTGGAAAAATAAATGTGCAAAATTAGCTAAGAAAATTCTGAAAAAGGAATTGAAAAGGGACTTGCTCTACTAGATATAAAATATATTATAAATTTCCAGTACTTTTAAAAATGTGGTATTAGAGCTGGAATAAACAAGAAGATAAATGGAAATAGAAAAAAAATAAACAATTCACAAACAACCTGATGGACACATGAAAAGATGCTAAATTTACCTGATAATAGGAGAAATAAAAATTAAGTGATGAGCTACTTGTTGCCCAATTTGTTGAAAATATTAAGAAAAAAGTCAATAACACTCAATTTTGGAAGATACATGGAGAAAATGTGTTCTCATATGCTATTTGTGTGAGCAACTTGTTTTAGCCATTCTGGGGACAATTTGCCAGAAAATCTACATGCTAATGGCTTAAACCTTGACCCAGAAATTCTACTTCTAGAACTCTGTCCTAGAGATATATTCATGCATGTGCAAAAAAGATACATGTACAGTAATATTTACTGACAAAAAAATCTTGGAAATTACCTAAGTGACAGTCATTATGGGAAAGACATAAAAACATATGGTAGAGCCTTATGCATTGACATGGACAGATCTCCCAATGTATAACTTATATTGAAAGTGAAAAAATCAAACTGCCAAACATAATGCATAGTATGATACATTTCTTTGTAATCTATTTATGTACATATGTACATAAGAAAAGGTTTTCAAGAATGTACAACAAATGTTTAACAAAAGTTCCTTCTGAAAAGGAGAGTGAGACTGGGGTAGGATAAAGGCAGAAATTCACATCATACTTCATACATTCTAGTATAAGTTTGAGATTTTTGCTTAGGGCAGAAATTTTTGCATCCGTTTGTAATTAGACATATTTTCAGAATGTAATATTTAAAATATTATAAATCAGTCTACCAAAAAAGAGAAGCTTACGGTAAGTATATTTTTATCATTTCGTGTTTAAGTTGAAATTTTAATTTTACCACTCTGGCTTTTTGTAAGAAAGAAAAATTACAAGAAGTACAGAATCCAAAATTAAATATTTCAGTTTCAGTTTTATCTTTACCTTTTCTTTTCTTTTTTTTTACTATGATATTTAATGTCTTTCTGTGGAAAAGGAGAATGGGAAGAGGAAAGAGAGAGGAAATAAGAAAAATTTGAGTAATTCCAGAAGATGTGTGAAAAGCTCAACTGTATTCTACTGGTTAAAGTTGCTAGTCACCTCTCCCCATCCAAGAGCCTTGAAAGTAGCTCTTGGATTATCATAATAAAAACAGACAGGAATCTGAGTTGGTGTAGGTCCCAGTGCATGCAAAGCACCTACAGCCTTCCTTGCACACACACAGAAGATGCAGACAAGACCAAACTGAGTACTCTCAGCTATTTCTTAGCCCCTTTGGATTTTGTCATAAAGATGTTCCAGACCAGGCTTTGCCACTAAGTCTTCCCTATTATTACGTGCCAACGCCTTTTTGTAAAACTGCAAATCGCCATGCAAATTGTTAGATGTGATTATTACCAATTCCTGCAAATTACTTTTTAATGCCTCTCTTCCTTTCTCTAATCAACACCTCACCATAAAAATAAATAAATATTGGGAATTCAAATTAAACAATAACCCTTTACTTGGTGCCTAATATGTGCAAAACTCTGAGAGAAAACAGAGTTTCTCTGTTTATTTTCTCACAGAAAATAAACTGTGAGAAAACAGAAGATGAGTTAGACACAGGTCTTACTCTCTAAAAACCCTAATAATGTAACAGAGACGACAAATATGTCCACAACCACTTCAATAAAGGCTTTTTAAAAAAATTGGCGTCTAGTTGATTTGTGATGTTGTGTTAGTGGCAGGTGTACAGCAAAGTGATTCAGTTATACATACATATATGTACGTGTGTGTGTATATATATATATAATACTTTTTCAGATTCTTTTTTTTTTTTTTTTTTTAAACATCTTTATTGAAGTATAATTGCTTTACAATGGTGTGCTAGCTTCTGCTTTACAACAAAGTGAATCAGTTACACATATACATATGTTGCCATATCTCTTCCCTCTTGCATCTCCCTCCCTCCCACCCTCCCTATCCCACCCCTCTAGGTGGTCACAAAGCACCGAGCTGATCTCCCTGTGCTATGCGGCTGCTTCCCACTAGTTATCTATTTTACATTTGGTAGTGTATATATGTCCATGACACTCTCTCACCCTGTCACATCTCACCCCTCCCCCTCCCCATATCCTCAAGTCCATTCTCTAGTAGGTCTGTGTCTTTATTCCCATCTTGCCACTAGGTTCTTCATGACCTCTTTTTTTTTTTTTTTCCTTAGATTCCATATATATGTGTTAGCATACTGTATTTGTTTTTCTCTTTCTGACTTACTTCACTCTGTATGACAGACTCTAACTCCATCCACCTCATTACAAACACCTCCATTTCATTTCTTTTTATGGCTGAGTAATATTCCATTGTATATATGTGCCACATCTTCTTTATCCATTCATCCGATGATGGACACCTAGGTTGCTTCCATGTCCTGGCTATTGTAAACAGAGCTGCAATGAATATTTTGGTACATGACTCTTTCTGAATTATGGTTTTCTCAGGGTATATGCCCAGTAGTGGGATTGCTGGGTCATATGGTAGTTCTATTTTTAGTTTTTAAAGGAACCTCCATACTGTTCTCCATAGTGGCTGTATCAATTTACATTCCCACCAACAGTGCAAGAGTGTTCCCTTTTCTCCACACCCTCTCCAGCATTTATTGTTTCTAGATTTTTTGATGATGGCCATTCTGACCGGTGTGAGATGATACCTCATTGTAGTTTTGATTTGCATTTCTCTAATGATTAATGATGTTGAGCATTCTTTCATGTGTCTGTTGGCAATCTGTATCTCTTCTTTGGAGAAATGTCTATTTAGGTCTTCTGCCCATTTTTGGATTGGGTTGTTTGTTTTTTTGTTATTGAGCTGCATGAGCTGCTTGTAAATCTTGGAGATTAATCCTTTGTCCGTTGCTTCATTTGCAAATATTTTCTCCCATTCTGAGGGTTGTCTTTTGGTCTTGTTTATGGTTTCCTTTGCTGTGCAAAAGCTTTTAAGTTTCATTAGGTCCCATTTGTTTATTTGTGTTTTTATTTCCATTTCTCTAGGACCTGGGTCAAAAAGGATCTTGCTGTGACTTATGTCATACAGTGTTCTGCCTATGTTTTCCTCTAAGAGTTTGATAGTGTCTGGCCTTACACTTAGGTCTTTAATCCATTTTGAGTTTATTTTTGTGTATGGTGTTAGGGAGTGTTCTAATTTCATAATTTTACATGTACCTGTCCAATTTTCCCAGCACCACTTATTGAAGAGGCTGTCTTTTCTCCACTGTATATGCTTGCCTCCTTTATCAAAGACAAGGTGACCATATGTGCGTGGGCTTATCTCTGGGCTTTCTATCCTGTTCCATTGATCTATATTTCTGTTTTTGTGCCAGTACCAAACTGTCTTGATTACTGTAGCTTTGTAATATAGTCTGAAGTCAGGGAGCCTGATTCCTCCAGCTCCATTTTTCGTTCTCAAGATTGCTTTGGCTATTCGGGGTCTTTTGTGTTTCCATACAAATTGTGAAATTTTTTGTTCTAGTTCTGTGAAAAATGCCAGTGGTAGTTTGATAGGGATTGCATTGAATCTGTAGATTGCTTTGGGTAGCAGAGTCATTTTCACAATGTTGATTCTTCCAATCCAAGAACATGGTATATCTCTCCATCTATTTGTATCATCTTTAATTTCTTTCATCAGTGTCCTATAATTTTCTGCATACAGGTCTTTTGTCTCCTTAGGTAGGTTTATTCCTAGGTATTTTATTCTTTTTGTTGCAATGGTAAACGGGAGTGTTTTCTTAATTTCACTTTCAGATTTTTCATCATTAGTATACAGGAATGCAAGAGATTTCTGTGCATTAATTTTGTATCCTGCTACTTTACCAAATTCATTGATTAGCTCTAGTAGTTTTCTGGTAGCATCTTTTGGATTCTCTATGTATAGTATCATGTCATCTGCAAACAGTGACAGCTTTACTTCTTCTTTTCCGATTTGGATTCCTTTTATTTCTTTTTCGTCTCTGATTGCTGTGGCTAACACTTCCAAAACTATGTTGAATAATAGTGGTGAGAGTGGGCAACCTTGTCTTGTTCCTGATCTTAGTGGAAATGGTTTCAGTTTTTCACCATTGAGGACAATGTTGGCTGTGGGTTTGTCATATACGGCCTTTATTATGTTGAGGAAAGTTCCCTCTATGCCTACTTTCTGCAGGACTTTTATCATAAATGGGTGTTGAATTTTGTCGAAAGCTTTCTCTGCATCTATTGAGATGATCATATGGTTTTTCTCCTTCAATTTGTTAATATGATGTATCACGTTGATTGATTTGCGTATATTGAAGAATCCTTGCATTCCTGGAATAAACCCCACTTGATCATGGTGTATGATCCTTTTAATGTGCTGTTGGATTCTGTTTGCTAGTATTTTGTTGAGGATTTTTGCATCTATGTTCATCAGTGATATTGGCCTGTAGTTTTCTTTCTTTGTGACATCTTTGCCTGGTTTTGGTATCAGGGTGATGGTGGCCTCGTAGAATGAGTTGGGGAGTGTTCCTCCCTCTGCAATATTTTGGAAGAGTTTGAGAAGGATAGGTGTTAGCTCTTCTCTAAATGTTTGATAGAATTCGCCTGTGAAGCCATCTGGTCCTGGGCTTTTGTGTGTTGGAAGATTTTTAATCACAGTTTCAATTTCAGTGCTTGTGATTGGTCTGTTCATATTTTCTATTTCTTCCTGGTTCAGTCTCGGCAGGTTGTGCATTTCTAAGAATCTGTCCATTTCTTCCAGGTTGTCCATTTTATTAGCATAGAGTTGCTTGTAGTAATCTCTTATGATCGTTTGTATTTCTGCAGTGTCAGTGGTTACTTCTCCTTTTTCATTTCTAATTCTATTAATTTGAGTCTTCTCCTTTTTTCTCTTGATGAGTCTGGCTAATGGTTTATCAATTTTGTTTATCTTCTCAAAGAACCAGCTTTTAGTTTCATTGATTTTTGCTATTGTTTCCTTCATTTCTTTTTCATTTATTTCTGATCTGATCTTTATGATTTCTTTCCTTCTGCTAGCTTTGGGGTTTTTTTGTTCTTCTTTCTCTAATTGCTTTAGGTGCAAGGTTAGGTTGTTTATTCGAGATGTTTCCTGTTTCTTGATGTAGGCTTGTATTGCTATAAACTTCCCTCTTAGAACTGCTTTTGCTGCATCCCATAGGTTTTGGATCGTCGTGTCTCCATTGTCATTTGTTTCTAGGTATTTTTTGATTTCCCCTTTGATTTCTTCAGTGATCACTTCGTTATTAAGTAGTGTATTGTGTAGCCTCCATGTGTTTGTATTTTTTACAGATCTTTTCCTGTAATTGATATCTAGTCTCATAGCGTTGTGGTCGGAAAAGATACTTGATACGATTTCAATTTTTTTAAATTTACCAAGGCTTGATTTGTGACCCAAGATATGATCTATCCTGGAGAATGTTCCATGAGCACTTGAGAAAAATGTGTATTCTGTTGTTTTTGGGTGGAATGTCCTATAAATATCAATTAAGTCCATCTTGTTTAATGTATCATTTAAAGCTTGTGTTTCCTTATTTATTTTCATTTTGGATGATCTGTCCATTGGTGAAAGTGGGGTGTTAAAGTCCCCTACTATGATTGTGTTACTGTCGATTTCCCCTTTTATGGCTGTTAGTATTTGCCTTATGTATTGAGGTGCTCCTATGTTGGGTGCATAAATATTTACAATTGTTATACCTTCCTCTTGGATCGATCCCTTGATCATTATATAGTGTCCGTCTTTGTCTCTTGTAATTGTCTTTATTTTAAAGTCTATTTTGTCTGATATGAGAATTGCTACTCCAGCTTTCTTTTGATTTCCATTTGCATGGAATATCTTTTTCCATCCCCTCACTTTCAGTCTGTATGTGTCTCTAGGTCTGAAGTGGGTCTCTTGTAGACAGCATATATATGGGTCTTGTTTTTGTATCCATTCAGCCAGTCTGTGTCTTTTGGTGGGAGCATTTAATCCATTTACATTTAAGGTAATTATCGATATGTATGTTCCTATTCCCATTTTCTTAAATGTTTTGGGTTTGTTATTGTAGGTGTTTTCCTTCTCTTGTGTTTCTTGCCTAGAGAAGTTCCTTTAGCATTTGTTGTAAAGCTGGTTTGGTGGTGCTGAACTCTCTCAGCTTTTGCTTGTCTGTAAAGGTTTTAATTTCTCCATCAAATCTGAATGAGATCCTTGCTGGGTAGAGTAATCTTGGTTGTAGGTTTTTCTCCTTCATCACTTTAAGTATATCCTGCCACTCCCTTCTGGCTTGCAGCGTTTCTGCTGAAAGATCAGCTGTTAACCTTATGGGGATGCCCTTGTGTGTTATCTGTTGTTTTTCCCTTGCTGCTTTTAATATGTTTTCTTTATATTTAATTTTGGATAGTTTGATTAATATGTGTCTTGGTGTGTTTCTCCTTGGATTTATCCTGTATGGGACTCTCTGTGCTTCCAGGACTTGATTAACTATTTCCTTTCCCATATTAGGGAAGTTTTCAACTATAATCTCTTCAAATATTTTCTCAGTCCCTTTCTTTTTCTCTTCTTCTTCTGGGACCCCTATAATTCGAATGTTGGTGCGTTTAATGTTGTCCCAGAGGTCTCTGAGACTGTCCTCAGTTCTTTTCATTCTTTTTTCTTTATTCTGGTCTGCAGTAGTTATTTCCACCATTTTATCTTCCAGGTCACTTATCCGTTCTTCTGCCTCAGTTATTCTGCTATTGATCCCATCTAGAGTATTTTTAATTTCATTTATTGTGCTTGTCATCGTTTCTTGGTTCCTCTTTAGTTCTTCTACGTCCTTGTTAAATGTTTCTTGCATTTTGTCTATTCCATTTCCAAGACTTTGGATCATCCTTACTATCATTATTCTGAATTCTTTTTCAGGTAGACTACCTATTTCCTCTTCATTTGTTAGGTCTGGTGTGTTTTGACCCTGCTCCTTCATCTGCTGTGTGTTTTTCTGTCTTCTCATTTTGCTTATCTTACTGTGTTTGGGGTCTCCTTTTCACAGGCTGCAGGTTCGTCGTTCCCGTTGTTTTTGGTATCTGTCCCCAGTGGCTAAGGTTGGTTCAGTGGGTTGTGTAGGTTTCCTGGTGGAGGGAACTAGTGCCTGTGTTCTGGTGGATGAGGCTGGATGTTGTCTTTCTGGTGGGTTCGTCCACGTCTGGTGGTGTGTTTTGGGGTGTCTGTGGCCTTATTATGATTTTAGGCAGCCTCTCTGTTAATGGATGGGGCTGTGTTCCTCTCTTGCTAGTTGTTTGGCATAGGGTGTCCAGCACTGTAGCTTGCTGGTCGTTGAGTGAAGCTGGGTCTTGATGTTGAGATGGAGATCTGTGAGAGATTTTCGCCGTTTGGTATTACGTGGAGCTGGGAGGTCTCTTGTGGACCAGTGTCCTGAAGTTGGCTCTCCCACCTCAGAGGCACAGCCCTGATGCCTGGCTGGAGCACCAAGAGCCTTTCATCCACACGGCTCAGAATAAAAGGGAGAAAAAATGGAAAGAAAGAAAAAAAGAGGATAAAATAAAATAAAATAAAGCAATTATAATAAAAAATAAGAAAAAAAATTATTAAGAGTAAATTTATTAAGAAAAAAAATTTTTTTTAATTTTTAAAAATAGATTTATTAATTTTTTATACTAAAAATAAGAAAAAATTATTTAGAAAAAATTTATTAAGAAAAAAAATTTTTTAATTTTTTTTAAAATAAAAAATATGAAAAAACTTATTAAAAATTTTTTTAAAAATAGAAAATAAGGAAAAAATTATTAAGAAAACATTTAGTAGGGAAAAAAAAAAATTTTTAAGCCAAAAAAAAAAAAAAAAAAAAAAACGGACGGACCTAACCCTAGGACTAACGGTGAGAGCAAAGCTATACAGACAAAATCTCACCCAGAAGCATACACATCTACACTCACAAAAAAAAGGAAAAGGGGAAAAGTTAATATATCCTGCTCCCAAAGTCCATCTCCTAAATTTGGGATGATTCGTTGTCTATTCAGGTATTCAACAGATGCAGGCACATCAAGTTGTTTGTGGAGCTTTAATCCGCTGCTTCTGAGGCTGCTGGGAGAGATTTCCCTTTCTCTTCTTTGTTCGTACAGCTCCCGGGGTTCAGCTTTGGATTTGGACCCGCCTCTGCATGTAGGTCCCCTGAGGGCGTCTGTTCCCCGCCCAGACAGAACGGGGTTAAAGGAGCAGCTGCTTCGGGGGCTCTGGCTCAGTCAGGCCGGGGGGAGGGAGCGGTACGGAGGAGGCGGGGCGAGCCTGCGGCGGCAGAAGCCGGCGTGATGTTGCAGCAGCCTGAGGCGCGCCGTGCGCTCTCCCGGGGAAGTTGTCCCCGGATTACGGGAGCCTGGCCGTGGCGGGCTGCACAGGCTCCTGGGAGGGGCGGTGTGGAGAATGACCTGTGCTCGCCCACAGGCTGTTTGGTGGCAGCAGCAGCAGCCTTAGCGTCTCATGCCCGTCTCTGGGGTCCGCGCTGATAGCCGCGGCTCGCGCCCGTCTCTGGAGTTCGTTTAAGTGGCGCTCTGAATCCCCCCTCCTTGCACGCCGCGAAACAAAGAGGCAAGAAAAAGTCTCCTGCCTCTTCGGCAGCTGCAGACTTTTTCTCGTGCACCCTCCCGGCTAGTTGTGGTGCGCTAGACCCTTCAGGCTGTGTTCACGCAGCCAACCCCAGTCCTCTCCCTGGGATCCGACCGAAGCCCGCGCCTCAGCTCCCAGCCCCCGCCCGCCCCGGCGGGTGAGCAGACAAGCCTCTCGGGCTGGTGAGTGCTGCTCGGCGCCGAGCCTCTGTGCGGGAATCTCTCCGTTTTTCCCTCTGCGTCCCTGTTGCTGTGGGATCCTCGCTGATAGCCGCGGCTCGCGCCCGTCTCTGGAGCTCGTTTAGGCGGCGCTCTGAATCCCCTCTCCTTGCGCGCCGCGAAACAAAGAGGCAAGAAAAATTCTCTTGCCTCTTTGGCAGCTGCAGTCTTTTTCCCGGACTCCCTCCCGGCCAGCACCGAAGCCCGAGCCCCAGCTCCCAGGCCCCGCCCGCCCCGGCGGCTGAGCAGACAAGCCTCTCGGGCTGGTGAGTGCTGGTCGGCACCGCTCCTCTGTGCGGGAATCTCCGCTTTGCCCTCCGCACCAATGTGGCTGCGCTCTCCTCCGTGGCTCCGAAGCTTCCCCCCTCTGCTACCCGCAGTCTCTGCCCACGAAGGGGCTTCCTAGTGTGTGGAAACCTTTCCTCCTTCACAGCTCCCTCCCACTGGTGCAGGTCCCGTCCCTATTCTTTTGTCTCTGTTATTTCTTTTTTCTTTTGCCCTACCCAAGTACGTGGGGATTTTCTTGCCTTTTGGGAGGTCTGACGTCTTCTGCCAGCGTTCAGTGGGTGTTCTGTAGGAGCAGTTCCACGTGTAGATGTATTTCTCATGTATCTGTGGGGAGAAAGGTGATCTCCGCGTCTTACTCTTCCGCCATCTTGCCCCTCCCCCCCCAGATTCTTTTCCATTATAGGTTATTACAAGTTGTTGAATATAGTTCCCTGTTCTATACAGTAAGTCCTTGTTGTTTATCTATTTTATATATAGTGATGTGTATCTGTTAATACCAAACTCCTAATTCATCCCTCGTCTTCTCTTTCCCCTTTGGTAACTGTAAGTTTGTTTTCTATGTCTGTGAGTCTATTTCTGTTTTATAAAGAAGTTCATTTGTATCATTTTTTAAGATTCCACATATAAGTGATATCATGTGATATTTGTCTTTCCCTGACTTACTTCATTTAGTATGATGATCTCTAGGTCCATCCATGTTGCTGCAAATAGCATTATTTTTTTTTTATGAATCAGCAATACTCCATTGTATATATATACCACATCTTCTTTATCCATTCATCTGTCGATGGACATTTAGGTTGCTTCCACGTCTTGGCTATTGTAAATAGTGCTGCTATGAACACTGGGGTGCATGTATCTTTTCGAATTAGAGTTTTGTCTTTTCCAGATATGTACCCAGCCCAGGAGTAGGATTGCTGGATCACATCGTAACTCTATTCTTATTTTTTTAAGGAACCTCCATACTATTCTCCATAGTGGCTGCACCAATTTACATTGTTAATATCCAGACAGCTCACAGTGAGGAGGGTAATAGCTAGCCAGATGGCTCTAGAAGGCTTCATGTGGGAAATGACAGGTCATCTGAACCTGGGAAAGATGGGGGAAAAGAATATTCCAAGAAAGATCAATATGACCAAAGGCTTAAGGGTAAAAACTGCCAGTAATTTGGTGGTGAAACTTGATGGACAGGGGAAGGGCAAAGGGAAACGGAGGTAGATATAACTGGGAATCAATCTGAAAAAGAAAGCTGGGGCACACGTTCTCAACAGCATCCTAGTAAATGTCTCCATGCTTATTTGAGGATCTTACGGGGTTTTTTCTGGCTTGGGATTTACTCCTTGTCTATAGGAACTATGTAATGAGGACTTCCCTGTATTTCACTATATTTACTAAATTGGTCGTTTTGAATCAAATAAAAGAGACTTGTTATTTCCAAATCACTTCATTTATAATCTGATCACAAAAAGAAAGGTTATTCTCACTTCAGACACAGATGGAGAGTACAGCTTTTGGGGGCCGCCATGGGAGACTGAATTTCAGTCCTCCTCTGCTTTGCAAAGGAGGGGAAGCCAGCTCCCTGACAGGGAGATGAGGAGCAAGGGCCCAGAGCTTGTGACAGCCAACAGGAAAGCAGAAATGGGGATGTAACCTGTTCTTAGGGACAGAGTAGAGATGAAGTCATTTGGGGACTTGCTGGAAAACATTTTTTTAAAGCCCTCTTCTCAAAATACACGTACATGTCCCAATGAGCTGGTACAAACACATCCTATGCAACTCCTTGTTTTAAGTCAGAGTAAGGCAAATTTATTGAATTATTTTTTACTGAAAGTAAAAATAAAAAGTACACTCACAGAGAGCAATAAGATATTTTTAAACAGGGAAAAATGACCATCCTTTTTTAATCTTTGCTTACATCAGCAGCCTAAGAGGACAGAAATGACACAGAAGGTTAAAAACACTAAGACTTCCACAGGAGGAAAAAAAAAAAACCAAAACCACATAACAACTATCTCACTGGATTCTGGAAAGAAGACTTTCACATCAGACACATCTTCATTGAAAGATGGTATCACATCAAGGATTATCTTGGCAAAACTTATGTCAGTTGCCATTTCAGGGATCCCAGCTGTGGAAATGGTTTTTATGGTTGGTTGAAAGGGCAGATTCCAAAAGCAGTGGGAAGTCACCCTCTAATTATATCAGGCTTGAATCCTGACCATGGAGTTGATTGGTGAAAGGTACACAGTAGGAATTCTGCAAGTGCTTGTTGGCAGCCTGATCGTCACTGATCTGACATCCATTCTTTCTAAAACAAGGTTCTTTTTTTTTTCTCTCTTTTGATTATAAAAATACTTCATTGTCAATGGTAAATTTTTATAAGGTACCAAAAACTTCAAAAAAGGAAAATAAAACTTACTCATCATCATACCATGCCAAAACAACAACTTTTCATTTTGATGTTTCTCTCCTTTTTTCCCTATGTTATTCCAACACTTTCAAAACATTAATTTATATGATACATCGTAGGGTTTACCTGACTGATGTATATAAAATAGAAAGAGACCTACCCATGCAAAATGAAAAAGAAAGCACCTTGGCAGAATCATAGAACGACATTAAACTATGTTTGTAGATTCAGTCGCTTAAATTTTATCTCCAAATGCAATAAAGGCAATACAGTAGAAAATACAATAAAAACATTCTTTTAGGGGAAGATATTCATTACCAGAACCATGTTCCACAGTAACAGTGCAAATGCCCATTCTAGTTGAACAAGGTTGAGTGATTCCTCACTTGCTTCTCTACAATCTTGGGACACGATAAAGAAATTGCTACCTAAGTAAATTTTATAAAGGTTACAGTAGACCAAACTCAGAGAACAAAGAGGAAAAAATAATATTCAAAGCAGCAATGAAAACCAACATAATTTAATTCCACCAGCATATGCTTGCTTGGTGCTATTTATTTTACCTTTTGTAGGATTTAGGAATCGCTTTCTAATTGCACAAAAACCAACCAAAAACCTAGATGCTGCATGCTTTTGAATTTGATACACATATCAAATATATATTAAAATTTTCAATTAATTCTGCAAATATTCAGTTCCATCATGACAGATTAGAACAAAATGCCAATTAAATTTACATCTGGTATTAAATGTTTCTAGATTTGTGTTTTTATTTACTTTTAATTTATGGACATCCTATTTGTTGAATATTAGCATAAATTTTTCACTTAAAAAAGAGTACTTCAGATAAGCACAACTGGCATATTTTGAGGTATAATATATTAATATCTGTCTATGAAAAGATCAAAAACAAGCACATCTTTGGGCATGAGTGAGAGACTCGTCTGATGGAGGAAATCTTTCTGCAAAGTACCTGGACCTCCAAAGTATCAGGACAGGGACTTCCCTAGGGGCGCAGCGGTTAAGAATCCACCCGCCAATGCAGGGGACACTGGTTCGAGCCCTGGTCTGGGAAGATCCCACATGGCCTTAGAGCAACTAAGCCCGTGCGCCACAACTACTGAGCCTGCGCTCTGGAGCCTGGGAGCCACAACTACTGAGCCCACGTGCCCCAGCTGCTGAGGCCCGCGCGCCCGGACCCTGTGCTCCGCAACGGGAGAGGCTACCGCAGTGAGAGGCCCGCGCACCGCGGCGAGGAGCGGCCCCCGCTCGCCGCAGCTGGACAGGGCCTGCGCGCAGCAACGGAGACCCAATGCAGCCAAAAATAAATAAATAAAATAAATTAATTAATTAAAAAAAAAAAGTATCAGGACAAGTATGACCCACTCAGAAGATGGCTTACAGTATATTTATCTTGCTGGTCTCCTGGAGTTATAATGATTACTGTCAGCAGGGATGCCCTTTCCTCTGACAGAGCCGACACTGCTGAGTACAAATTAAAGGAAAATCAGATTTTTTAGTCTCGGGTGGTGGGAATGGGGGAGAGGCAGAATCTTTCCTTCCATATCTTCTCACTATTTCAAGTTTGTCAAGGAAACTCAGCACCAGAACATTTAAACAGAGATGATGAACACTAAATGGGGAAGTTTTAATTGTTGAGTGGAATAGAGTGAGACAGTCACTGCTGAAAAATTACCCATGTTCCTTCAGATTTCCCTAACCATTACCCAAACAAAAAAATGAATTCTAGTCCTTCTCAGCTTTGTTCTCACAGCTCAATCTGTTAGAACTAAAAATATGTTCTGTTACAAACTTCCAAAAGACAAAGTGTACAAAGTTCTTAAAAAAATGAATTCCACATGTTACAAACTTAGAGAAACGGATGACTGAAACAATTATAGAATTCTTTATCATTGGAGATTTTTGTATTAAGGTCTCAGGATTTCACTGTGGTAGAAACAATGAAAGGTTTTCAAATTGCTGATGAAAAGCTTAACATAAATGCAATATTATTATGAATTCTCATATTCATATTTTTCTCTAGCTTCATGGTAATTCTCACTAAAAATGAAAGTCAACCCCTATTCTGACTAGATCCTTAGTTGCATAGAGGGATGATAATGTGGTAATGACACATTATCAGATGTTGCTTTTACAAAATATCTTACAAGACAGTTACTAGTATACTGTGAAATATTAATAATTAAAAACAAATCACACTTGTCAAAATAAATACAACTGTCTATTATAATATCCTTGTTTCTTTACTTGCACTTGTTTTCCGAAATGGCAGGTGTCAAAGTGGATCTTTTGTTGTAGTACATGTATCCAATTATGCACATGGTTTAGGAAAGATCTGACAGACTGAAACGATTAAATGCATGCAAAAGAGTGATGTAACAAAAGGGTAGAATTCTCTGCAATTATTGTTCTAGGACAATCAAAGACAATAGAATGAGTCCCAAACTGGAAATATTCCATCAGTAACATTTAACCCAAGCCTTTGCATCCTGGATATTCTCATCTACAGTAGGGAGCCTGAAGTGATGGGTCCTGATACACTGACGTGCATTCATCAACAAGGTGAAGGAGATCAATATAAGAAGGACTCATTTATTATACAATTTACTGCACAATTCAGTGACCAGGTTCCTCAGTTTCATATTTAACTTTTAAGTCCTTCACTAATTCAAATAATGTTCTTACATATCAAAATGGAAATTGGCCATGCTTCTCTGTGTCTAAGATTTTGCATCCTCATTCATTTCCATTTTCAAAATAAACCAGAGAGCAAGTTTACTAGTTTAGAATGAGGTCCTTAATTACCAAGTGGACTACAGTGTCCCAAAGGCTTGCCTGGAGCATCCATCTCTGAAACGAGGTAGTTATAATCTCATTTGTTCTCTGTGTCCAAAGTTTGATAAATTACAAATGAGATGAACTTGAGCTGTTAAACTGAGAAAGCTGAATAAGTCCATAAAATACTATCCTTCTTTCATCTTTCACTTAACTCAGGGCATGACATCACAGAAACACTGTTCAGTAAGCATGTAGCCGGGAAGCATGGCTAGCCCCGTTAGTCCTGTTCTCGCTTCAGAGTATTATATGCCTCATCTGCCCTTTGCAGCTGTGTCTTATTCTTGTGAGGATGTGAGATATAAAGATGGGAAGGAGGGGATTTCCCTGGCAGTCCAGTGGTTAAGACTCCACTGCTTCCACTGCAGGGGGCATGGTTTCAATCCCTGGTCAGGGAACTAAGATCCCACATGCCGTGTGACCAAAAAAAAAAAAAAAAAAAAAGGAAGAAGGAAAGGAATGAAGGAAGGTCATTCATCAATCTACAAAAATGGGGGGAAATGGAGAAACCATGAACTTAAACTGTTGGCAAGATATCTTAGTGAAAATAAAACAGAGCAAGGTCCTTCTAATGAATGAGAATACCGTTGTTAACCTTAGCACTGTTCCTTCCAGCAAGTCAGTTTCCTACATAATGAGTTTTGGGAGTGATTAATAATATGATGACTTACAATGTCTTCCAAGATCATATGGTCCTCCTACACTTCTCAGATGTTTATGAGAACTTTTAGAGAAACCCTTGCCTTAAAAATTTTTAAAGATACTTTTCCATCACAGTATGATGTCTAATTTTAATCTATCATGATACCAGGTGTGTTTTCCCAAGTAGTTTTATGTACTGCCTTCTTCCAAGTGAAATACAACACTCTCATTTTTGATTTTATATTTTTAAAGTATATTCTCCAGTAAAAACTCTGAAGGTGAGGTCTCAAACATAAATGCCTTTTAAGAATAACACTTATTTGGAATCCTAAGATTCTGCTTTTTTTTTTCATGTTGTTCTTTTCCCAGGTTGGGGTGGGGAGAAAGATTGGGAATTTTGCTGATAAAGGGAATATATACACACATAGAACTGCCTAATTGCCATCCAGAACTTTAGCACTAGTCAATTTGGAGATTTATATCCTCCTGATGCTAAATATTAGAGACAAGTCTGTGCATGACCTCATTGAGTACCGTGCCAGATAGGAGGGGTGATCTAATGAAGCTTGGGAGATCAATCTTGAAACACTGTCTCAAAGAAACTTTGACCTGACTTCCCAATTCCTATCAGATCATGAAATCTAAAGGGCCCAGCTGGGATATTAAACCTTGGAAAGGTCTGTTTCACCCAACATTGGCTCAGCATGGTGGGGATGCAGGGTGGCCAGAGGGCAAAGGTCTGGGGAAGGGAGGTGTTCCGAAAATCACTCTATAAATCCTGTTTCCAGGGTGTGCTGAACTTGAACTTTAGTACAAACCACTACCTCAGTTACAGACAACAACCATGACTTACTGCACTTGCATGTAATAAACTGTAGAATATGGAAAGAGATATAGGAGAAGAAATAATTTAAACATTTGCACATGTACAGTTCCAATTCTTGCCTGAGCGTCCTTCCACAGAAGGAGCTGGGCCATTTCAGCATCACAGAGACAGGCAGACTTCTCATTCAAGGCTCTCAAGACCCATCAGGTGCGCAGCAACCTCAAAGCTTCCTGTCAATGTTGCTAATGGCAAATCTAAGCCCGTGAGTGTCTTCGGTCAGGATACTCCTAATAGCATCGTGATTGCCAAATGATTGAGGACAATCATAGGGAAAAGACAGAAATGGCCTATTAGGACTTCGTGGCCATCTCTCCTCCCTCCCCACAGAGCTGCTTTCTTTCTATGGGCACCATAGGGCAGTGACCTACAGGAGATTTACTATAGCTTTTTCTAGTTCTATTTTCAGCCACTACAAGTTATGACGATCTAACACTGGGGGGAGGAATGGGAAATACACCCTAATGCTATAAATATGTACCCTATTGCTAGATATTTCCAAAGAATTATTTGCTATAGCCTATTACTTATACTCTAGATGCTACTTCTCTTATATTTGTTTAATAAAAGCAAAAATGGAATATACTCATTCTATTACACTGTGGGAGAACCACAGAGAAAACTGTGCTTGCTTCTTTTCCTGATCACCTCTAAGAGTCCTTTACCTTTCTAATGAACCACTTCTCCACCATTAAAACCATCCCATCTGATCAGGAGGAAATCAAGCTAGCGTGCAAAAATACAAATACAAATCCTTTTGTATTTGTTCTCTTCTCCTGATTATGTGATCTTTTGGGAGAATCTTCTAGGTCATCATTGATAAGCTTTGCTAACAGCAAAACAGTCTTTAAAAAAGAAATTCACAGAACCAGGGAGATGAAAAACCCCACAATTTCCCAGACATGTTCCCAGGACCAATAATGTGGAAGTTATTTCTTTAACTGTTCTGAGAACATGCTCTGTTTCCCAATCTTATTTGATTGGGAAACTCTTCTCCCCAAAGAATACCTATTAATCTATTAACAAGTCACAGCACACCGACTGTCACCTGCCAACTTTAAAGCTGTTAGGAACACACTGGTCTAAATGTTTCAGCCCATTCTGTTAGAGTCACGATCCTTGATGTTTTCTGTACAAAAGTTTGCCTCTGAGAAGGTGTCTTCTAAACTCATTCTTTTATTCTGTATTAAATGCCCTTAATCTCAGAGCCAACGTTTTAGTAACTCTGGAGTAATTCTCACTCATTAATTGAGTAAATTGTATCTCTATGTCTGCTTCCTCATCTCTAAAATGAACACAGTGATCAAATTAGCTCATCCACATGAGGGTTTAGGATGTGTCCGCCAGAACACTCAATAAATGTTAGCTATTACTAGTATCATTATTACATATCAAGGAAGATCAAGATCAATCCTCACAAAATAAACATGATCTTCATTCACCTTTTACCACATTCTTACCTTCATTCCATGCGCTCAGTGAATGCTCTCTTCCACCCACATTCTGCCTTGACAGTGGACAAAACCCCACGTTATCCCCAATAGGACATGAAAACCAGGCCCTGTAATTTCTTTAATGCCTCTCATACCATCTCAACTAGTAAATCATTTTAAGTGCATAGATGGGTAGAAAACTGTGCTAAGTCCTTTAATAACCACTGTTTTCTCTTTCTCACTGAGGCTTTCTACATTTGGAGAGGAGTTGCCCCAGTTGCTAAATCAACTATCGTTTTTCTGGAAAGATTCAGAAGAGACAATTTCACATTTAACTATGGTCTTTCAGCTTGGGCACTACTAGCTTTGGTGGCTTTAAGTAGAGTCAACATCCTCTGCAGTTCACAAACAGTGCTAGGAAATAATATTAATCCTCAAACTATCTTATTAACATTCTCTGGAACACAATCTCAGGGGAACTAATTAAATGTGCCCACCATCACTGGGCTGCTGGGTAGGTGGATCCCTGGGCTTCTGAGCAGGTGGGTCCCTTGAAGGGGTTCTGGAGAAAGCTCTGGACTGATCCCAGAGGCCACAGGTCTGATCTTAAAGGTTTATTTGACACCTTTGAACGAAGTGACAAGGGCCATCTCTTAACAGCTGTAGAAGCCCCATTGGGTGTATGTGAGAAATCTTTAAAGACCTTTAATTTGGAAATATTTTTAATCTTAAAAAAAAAGCAAAAATACATAAAAAAAGAATGTCCATCTACCCTTTGACCAGATTCACTTATTTTTAGCCTTTTACCCTATTTGCTTTATCATTCACTCTCCCTCTTTCTCATTTTTTTCTGAGCCATTTGAAGGTAGGTTATATACCCCTTTATCTATAACATAATTACATACATCAAGCCCTTTATCATCAAAAGATAAGGGTATTCTCTTACATGGCCACAGTATAGTTACCGACTTGAATAAATTTTACATTAATATTCTTCTCTAGTCTACAAATTAGTATTCCAAGTTTTATCAGTTGTCTCAAATACGTCTTTTATCCGATTTTTCTATCCTCCAGCACAGGATCTGGCCTAGAGTCAGGTATTTCCTTTGCTTGTCTTGTGTCTATAGCCCTTAGTCTAGAACATTTACATAATCTTTTATAATAACTTTCAACGTCTTTTACAGAATTGACATTTTTGAAGAATATAGTTCCCCCCACTCTCATTTATTATTTATTTTAATAAAACATTCCTCATTTCCAGTTTGTCTCATTTTCCTTGTGATTATATTCAGGTATAATTCTAGGCCAGAATATTGCACAGGTGATGTGTCCTCAGTGTCACAGCTGATGATACAGAACGTCTCACTGGTGATGTTAATTTTGATTACCTGGTCAAGGTGTTGCCCAATTTCTGGACTGTAAAATTATCATAGGTTTTCTCTATCACCAGTAATAAGCAATATATGGGGAAACACTAAGACCATCCAAATTATCCACCTCCTCCTCATCAAAACTTCTCCCTACCTATAGCATCAAGTGATGATTTTTGCCTGATCCATTCCTTACCATGACTTTTCTGCTTCCTGCACGCTCTCCAGCCCTCCCCATTCACCAGTCAGCCCTCAGGATTCTACTGGAAGCACAGCCTGCCTTTCTCCCCCATTTATTATTGGTTTTACCTTTTAGTTACTGGCACAGATTCATGAATTCCTATTATTTTTAATGATTTCTAATTCATGATTGCACTTAATTATTTTAGCATTCAAATTGTCTAAGGTTTGGCCAGGAGAAGTCTCTTCATGCTGGTTTCTGTGTCCTTTCAGCATGGTCCCATCTTTTTTTCCCCCAGTACCTTCTTCCTTTGTGGTATAATAAGATACAAGTCCTTTTACCTATACTACCCTTGTCCTGCAATCAGCAATTTCTTCATGGATCTCTGATTCCTTTTAGTGGGGAATGGTATTAGAGACCAAGATATACAGCTAGGTAGGATCATTGCTATCGGGGTGTCTTTACTTCTTCACATGTTCAGCAAAAAGAGCTCAGAAATATATGCAGATGCAAACATACACATACAATTATATATATATATATATATATATATACATAAACACAGTTACAAATATACATGCATACACATAAAAATATGTATATCTTTTAAACCATGTGCTGTTCACCCAGATACCGCCAGTTCTAGTATACCCTCTTGAGGGCTCTTTCTTGTCTTCTCCTTTCCCATATTCCACAGTGAGATTCCCAACATCAACATATTTACTTATTTTCTCAATCCTATACCTAAAATAGCTTGCAAATTTCTTGCCCATTACATAGACAGACTTACTACATAGAGTTGACGATTTGTTCATAATTGCCACTCCACCCTTCCCAAGACTGAGGATATATAGTCAAATTCTGTGTTCATAAGTTCCAGGGGGTCCTTCCTTCCTTCCTTTTCCTTTGAGTAGGGTTATACACATTATGAAATTAGTTCATTTTTTTCAGTTTGTTTCCAATTTTTATTAATTTTATTTTTTGAATTTGTACACATTAACATGCTTTCAAAAGTCAAAAATATATTAAAAGATATACTCAGAGAAGAATCATTCCTTCCATAGCCTTTTCACCCTATTCTCTACTCACCCCTTATAGGTAAGCATCGTCCTTGTTTTCTGGTTACTTCTTCTTGTATATCTTTTAGTAAAGATAAGCAGATAAGTATGCTTTCTAATTTTTCCTTCTTTCGTATATATTAAGTGGCATTCATCACTCCATTATAGAGGTCCTCATAATTTTTTTATAGTTGCATAATACCAGAGAGTGTGTATATACTATAGTTTATGCAACCAATCTCTATGCTTGAACACTTAAGTAGTTTCCAATATTTTGCAATAACAACAAATGCTTCAATGAACAACCTTGTGCATATATATTTTTACATTGTTGGTTTATCTTCAGGGTGAATTCCTAGAAGTAAGATTGCTGAGTCAAAAAGCAAACACACATATAGTTTTGTTAGATATTGCCAAATCCTCCTCTGTAAAGACTGTGCCATTTTCTATTCCCATCAGCAGCATATGAGAGTCTTGTTTCTATATAGCCTTGCCAAAAGAATATATCATCAAACACCTAAGTTTGCCAATCTGGTGGATGAGAAATAGATTAGTGTTGTTTTCAATTTGCATTTCTCCCATTGTGAGTGAATTTGAACATTTTTTCACATGTTCCCCTTTTGTGAATTGTTTTTTCATGACATTTGCCCATTTTCTGTAGGATTTTTGTTCATTTCCCCTTAATTTTTAAAAGATGATCATGAATTAGAGTATCAGCCCTTTATCTGTGATAGATTCTGAAAATATTTTCTCCCAGTGATCACTTGTCTTTTAACTTCTTTGTGTATAGCGTTTTCCTTTTTGAATGTTTCGTTTGTTTGCTTTTTGACATGCAAAAGTTCTTATTTTTTATGTAGCCAAATTTATCTTTCGTTCTGTTGTGTTAGAATTTTTAATAATTACTCGAAAGTCTTTCCCTATACCCAGGTTTAAGAGGGATTTAGTGACGTTTTCTTCTGGTATATGTATACTCTTTTCATTTTAAAATCTCTGATGCATTTGGAGCTTACTTTTGCGTGCAGTATGAGAAATGGATCTAATTTTACCTTTTTTCAAAATGGCTATTCGATTTTCCCAACACCATTTATTATAAAAAGACCATATTTATCTCCATGTTTGAGATGCTACTTTTATTTTATACTAAATTGCTATGTGTAACTGGATTATTCTGGAGTTTGTATTTTATTCCATTGGTTTCTGTTTTTCTGTGTTATTTGGTACATAAATATTCATAATTGTTACAACTTCTTAGTCGTAATGGCTTCTAATGTTATATGTTTGTCTTATTTAATGCTTTGGGGGGCTTGAAGTCTACTTTTTCTAAAAACCTGTAAGAGTTTTGCATTTACATGATTTTAAATGTCATAGCCATTGCACTCTATGATTAACACCTTTTTTGATCACTAGCACAGCTTTGTACCAGAAAAGTGCAATGAAAAGTAATTAACTGGTTGTATGATGTGGAGAGTTCTCAACCTCTTCTGTTTACCTGACATGGCAACTCTAGAGGATCAAGCAGATACTGCAATTAATAAATTATATAAATGCTCTTTTGCATTTGTTGTGGTAGTTACAAATGTGTACAGCGAGAGCTGATTTTGCTACACAAATTCTGATTAATATAGTCACTCTAAATATCTTTGTGTAGAGATTTGTTTTTCTGTCCATTCAGCAATATTAAAGTTTTGAGAACCTTAAAGAGCTTATAAGAGGACAAAGTGGATATGTATGCTTAATTATTGTTTCAGAAGAGAAACTTTATATAAATAAAAATAACTAAAATTTTCAGTTTGGAAGAGCCATACATGTGACAAAAGTGAGGCCCAGTTAAGCGACATGCCTGGTCACATAGCCAGTTAGTACAAAATCGCTCCTCTCATACAGGTTGCTTAACGGCCAGTCAAGTGTTCTTTTCACGCTTACATATGAAGTCTATTTCTACACACACCAGACTGCCTTCACTTTGCAAATACCTTGGCAAACAGAAGTTTTGTGTGCCCAGACAAGTCTATGTGAAACACAATGTGTTATTTTTATCCTTTTTTCACAAGCCATTTACATGAGAAATGAAACCCCATGTAAATGAGGAGGCTCGACCTCCTCTTTAGGAAAAAATGTGGGGAGGACAAGGAAAAGACAGAAGGAATGAGTGAAATGGATTTCAGCATCTGAAAGTAAAATTGCCTGGTGTCTGTCCATTATAATGATGACTAAACAGGTATGTGAAGAGTGGCACTTGGGCTTGTCATTCTGGTTCGTCTAAAGGATACCGATGTTATTGCCACCAATGCCCAGGCTGACCAAGAAGATCCTACTGGCTCAGGTAGGAGGACGGATGGCAAACTGACAACAAGCAGATTTCTAAAGTGTTGGAAAGACATTTTTAGGTCTCCTGTCTGCTTTTGGACTTTGTTTACCTATTTTTTTTTAAGAAAAAAAATAGTCAAACTAGCCAGGCAGAAAATCATTCTGATGTAAAAGCTGTTAAGAATCATGGAGAAAAAAACCTCTCCCTGCATGCTGGAGCTTACTGCTTACTCACAGGCACTTATATATCAGAACAGCAGCAACCGGAGCCGCAAGCAGAAGCTAATGAGAAGGAAGAAAAAACATACTCTGCAAATGTTACCATGGAGCGATAGCAGTGTCCTAGAAAGGGGTGTCATGTGTTTTGGTCAAAAAAATAAACCATGTAGCAATGGAGAATTTAAATCCCTAAGAGTCCTGGAAACTGTGGTGGGCTGCTTCCCCTCCCTCCTCCAGTTCTAAACCTTGTAAATCCCCGAGGGAACTCTTTGTGCAGAGATAATTTCTTAGACTACTTAGATGGTAAATTCACACATCTACAGGAAGGCATGTGATGATGGTGTATTTATGTGTGAAAGAGGAACAAGGAATCTACTGGTCTCTCCATTTTCAAGGGAGAAAATTCAAAGACATTTCATACTACCACCTACAGACCAGCACAATGCCTTCCAGAAAAATAAACATCATTCTTTTCATGGTTTCCAAAACTGCAATGCAAAATTCAATTATTTAAAATCCCTAACAGGATTGTTTCATCCTGCAGGAGAAAGGTCCCGTAAGTAAAAGGAATTGCAAATGCTAACCAAAAAGGGGAAAAAAAGACAAAAAGGCTCATTACAGAATCCACAGTATCAGGGGATTCTATTCTAAACTGTTTATTAAATTCTTGCCTTTCTTGATTGCATCTTCAGGCTGTGACTGGTGTTGTAACAGAATAGGAAGAGCATGAAGTCTCAAAGGCACCTCCTCTTTTCTACACCCCTGGGAATATCTTAGAGCTCACAATGGGTTAATAAAGAAGCCCTGATTCTTGATCTCATGGATAAAGAGCTCACCAATTAACAGGCCCACAGGAAAGCACAAAGCAGTTTCATATCAAAAGAGAAAAAGAAGCCCTGCAATTTGCAAATGTCCAAGAAATGCATGAAATATCAGTAAATAATGGAGAGGAATAGAAATTTTAAAATAGGCTCAGCGCATCTTTAAAAGTGCCTTTTTCCAGATAAATAATTCTAGATGAACAATTTCATACACACAGGGCATTTGAATAATTCCATAGAATTCGTTTTACCAGATCTTTCTGCCTAATTACAAATCTTTGAACCAGACAACAGTACTTGGAAGATCAATGCCTGGCTGCACAAAGCATATATAAAGCGTAATTAAGAGGACTGCTTGATGGAGCAATAGATAACGTGCATATGGATGTGTGAAGTCTTCACATGTATACACTTTCTATTCGTGATATGTGTAGCAAAGACATACACTTCCACTGTCCTAAATGTCTTTGGCTGCCATTTCGTAAATGAAACAATCAAATGAAAATGGAATCAAAAATAGGAATAATGCAACCAAGCTTTAGATAATTTTCTTACTGGAACTTTTGAGTATAGGGGAAGTCGAATTAATTACATCTGAAAAGTATTTATTTCTAACACTGTTTTACTTCTTATTTGGATCAAAATCTGGTATATTTTAGGAAATATGTGGATTTTAAACGTGTCCTAATTTGTTCAACTTGTTTCTCATTTCCCCATACTAAATCAAGACAATAAAACATCAACATCGGGGCCTGCCCTGGTGGCGCAGTGGTTGAGAATCTGCCTGCTAATGAAGGGGACACGGGTTCGAGTCCTGGTCTGGGAAGATCCCACGTGCCGCGGAGCAGCTAGGCCCGTGAGCCACAACTATTGAGCCTGCGCGTCTGGAGCCTGTGCTCCGCAACAAGAGAGGCCGCGATAGTGAGAGGCCCGCGCACCGCGATGAAGAGTGGCCCCCGCTCGCCGCAATTAGAGAAAGCCCTCGCACAGAAACGAAGACCCAACACAGCCATAAATAAATTAATTAATTAAAAAAAAAAAATCAACATCTTGGGCTACTCGGAATGTAGGTGTATACTTTAAGCATGGGCATTTCATTTGTGAACTAGGAAGGTAACGCTTCATTTCCAGGAGGAAAGCAAACGGAAGTCACTGACATTGGGTGTTCTCAGTTCTCAGGGGAGGTGGGTGTAATGAATGTAAGAGATGACAAGCAAAAAAGGCATCTAAGACAGTGGTGGGCACCCAGCAAGCAAATAATAAATAGTAAACTAATGTTGACCGGATAAAGTGACAGGACTCAGTGACACATTAGACAGAAGAAGAAAAGGGGTGAGGAGTCAAAAATTGTGGGGAAACGAAAACGTGTGTCTTGACTGTAGGATAAAAGACTGTTAGAATTGCAAGGAGCCATAACGACACACATAGAAAGGAGGGAGTGAATCAGGATCAGAGAGATGAGAGGCCACGGAAGGCCACGGAAGGCCACATGCCAAACAGTCCCTGGCTTCTCCACTATTTCTACTGGGCCATGGTGTCTCCAACATCTAGACCCCTCTCATTCGGTGAGCTTTCGTTCAATAGCATTGCAGAAAATTAATGGGAGAAAATAACAGAGAACATCATAATCTCTACGTTACTTTCCTCTTATATCTATATGTTTTTACTAGGTTGAGAGGAAAATGGCAATTATCATAAAATGTTTATGATATGGTTTCAAAACCACTGACAAAAAAAATAAAACACTTACTCATCAAACGGAAGGCAATATTTGGACCTTAGGATGAAACCAAACAGATTTAGTGCAATTAAATAAAGGACTTGTAACCACAGAGACAACACACTTTGCGTATTTGTATTTAAGGAGAAAACTACAAAGCAACTGCATAAGAAATGCTCCTTTGCCTCCTTTCATTTTCTGTTCCCACATTTTGGCCAGTTCAGATGTAGTTACTACATGCTTTTATTTATCAGTTTTTGAGACAGCAATGGTTTTGAAACGGCATAAAAGAAATAAATAAAAGTTGTTCTTACTGAATAATAAACGCATTGATCATTCATTTCTGCAGAATCCTAGGCTGGAAGGAGGCTGCGGGAGTGGCTGAGTTGTATGTAGCGCTCTGACTGCGGGCACATGCGTGATGTGGGGGAAGGCACTGAAACACTCTGGTCTTCTGTATCCTCTTCTAAAATATGATGCAGTTGAATAAAGAATCTCTAATGTCACTCATAGCTCCCTTATTCTCTGATCATTCTCGCTCTTGTTTGATTTTGTTCTTTATGTAAAAGTTGAATACCAGCAAGACAAGCAACTCTCAGAGGGGAAATCATATGTTAAAGATTAGCAATGGAGAAAGTCGCGGTGGCTAGAGCATGTCAGGCTTGTTTGTAAATTTCCATGACCCATGTGGGGCTCCCTGTCCCCACAATGCAGTCTGGACGGCAATCACTTGCTATTTTTAATTAGAGAGCTTTAATTACCTCTCCTTGTTATGAAATGGAAAGAACAGTGACTTTTCTAAACTTGATTTTTGTCCAAAAATCTCTTTGCCAATGCCTTTGGACAATACATTCTGAATAGTGGTATTTTATATCTCCCAGACAAATGCTTCTTTCATGAAAATGGGTGGGGATGAATGAATTTCAAAATGTCATCATTTTAGCTACCATTTATTTTACTCTATTACAAATTCAATAATCTTGAACCAGAGTTAATAGAAATTCATGATAAGTAATAAAAATCAAACTGGCCTCAAATCCCCATGGCTTCAAAGAGTGCCTATAAGCTATCAATTCCTCAATCTCTCTCTCCAGCCTAGATATCTCTACTGAGTTCCAGCCAAAATCACACAGACAGACATCACCAGACAAAATCACACAGACAGATGTCCTACTGGAGCCTCAGACTGAACACCCTCTTCCCCTTCCCCCATACCAGCTCCTCCTTCAGTGTTCTGCGTTTCTGTGAATGTTTCTACCACCCAGCCTGGTGCCTGAGTTTGGCTCCAAGACACTCTCCGCTCCTTTGCCCCAAACACTGTTGATTCAACCCCTTTTAATTTCATCAGATACATCTCAATCTTTCCCATGAATGGAATCTTAATCCTTCATTCTAAAGTGCAAGTCTGATGACTTTCCTGCTTAAAAATATGCCAGTGCCCTTAAGGTAAAATCTAACCACTCTAGCATGATATACAAGATGCTTCATAATCAGGTCTCTGCCTCATGGCCAGCCTCATCTTAAGCCACTTCCTCTTTCCACCAAAAGTTGTCAATATCCTAAGCCTTTTACATTTTCCCAATATCCCATATACTTTTTTTCCTCTAATCTTTGCATATATCGCTTTTTCTTAATGGGACTGTTCCCTGCTCCTTTCTTTGTCAGGCTAACTCCACTAATCCTTTGAAACTCACCTCAGCCCTTCTACTGCTCAGCCTCAGCTTTCACTGTCTGTGTGTGTTCTCATAACATGATAGGTGTCCTTCCACTACAGTCCCCACCACGTGGCATTTTAACTGCTATTAGATGGTGAGTCCATAAAGGTAGAATCTGCGTTTTATTTACTTTACCGATTAGTGCCTGGCATATAATACATGTTCAATAAATGTGTAATAAATGAACAAACATGCACATAGTAAAGGGTCTCTGAGGAGAGTAATCCTAGCTCAAGGTGCCTGGGACAGTCCAGGTACACCCAGGTCCAGCCCAGGTCATCCCAGCCTGATTATGAATAGATCCCCCCTTTCATTCCCAAGTGTCCAGGTGTGGACAATAAATCATATCACCACTGTCTATGAGTCAACATACCAGATGCACTTCTAGCCTTCTTAATAATCAATATCATTTAAAAGACATGGCAATACATTCACAGAGAGAGATCTGGGAAAGATTATCACCGAACTATGTTCTTGCCCAGGTGGTAACATTTCAGGTGACTTTTCTCTCCTGGTTGTACTTTGATTAATTGACGTTGCTTTCATTCATTCAGCACACATCGCTTTTACAAAACTGATAAAGCTACTTTGAAAGTGTCACAGCATAATTCATCTCATGTGAATTTTCCAGAATATTCAGCTTTATCTTCAGGGCTATGGAAAATGCCAAGATTTTTCATATTGTAGGTCAACTAAGCATATGGCAAAATGGCCCCATCATAAAGATAAAGGACATCAGGAGCTTGTGATTATATTCACAAATGTCACCTAACCCCTCCTTGCATGAAAAATGAAACTAAACTCAACTAAAATAAACAGTTCTGACAGTCAGGATGCCAGAATATCCAGACATTTGGTTTGAAGCTGCTGCACAGGGTCTAGACTTCCACAGCTGATGATGAGAATAAATGCAGGGACCAGACTTTCAAACAGTAACAGCATATGGAAAACGTTAAATGGAACACAAACATTGCTCATCAGAATCCAACAGAGGTAATCTAAAAAACATCCTCTTGCGTGAATGTGCTTCCACGATCAATTCTACTTCGCAGGGCAATGGCTTTTACCAGTTCAAACAGCTAAAGCTTAACGGAATGTTAGTATGGAAGAAAAAGTAAGAAATCATGTTTCCTATCAGGTTTTTATAGTGATTAAATGTATATAGTGAAGCATCATTGGTCAGGAACTTTTAACCAGTATTTAACTATACAAGTTAATAGCAAATTTTTGATCGAGTTAACAATTCCAAATAAAGTTCCGGACCAATTACTTCTAGTTACTTTCTCTATTTTCTCACTGACTTGCAGATGCATCTAAAAGAGAACAGTACATGTACATTTGTTCTCCCTGAACAGAGATATTTAAGACAAATCATCTCCAACTTTGCAGAGCCAAAGCTGAGACTACTGCTTGCATCTGTCCCGGAGCTGAATATTTCTGGCAGAGGAATAATTAGGAGGTCTTGGACATCAACTGAAAGGAGGACAGTGGTGAGGGGGTGCATCTTGGTCAACCAGACGCTTTAACTTCCATTTCTGGCAGTGAACTGGGATGTGCACTGATGCATCTACCACCTACTTCTCTAAAACTGACAGGTAGCATCAGAGAGGGAAGGTCCCCACCAACCCGGATCCTGCTAACCAGCTGAGATGTGGTGACGTCAACTCCCAGAGACCTAGGTTCAAATTCTGTCACATAACCTTGATCAATTTACTTACTCTCTTGAAGAGTCCCTACAGAACACTGGGTTTGAGTGAACGTGAACACTGTCACTTAAATTGTAGAGGTATTACGTTTGAGATAAGCTCAAAGGATACAAACTAATAAGAACCTACTGTATAGCTCAGGGAACGCTACTCAGTGCTCTGTGGTGACCTAAATAGGAAGGAAATCCAAAAAAGAGGGGATATATGTACCAATATAGCCTATTCACTTTGCTGTACAGTAGAAACTAACACAACATTGTAAAGCAACTATACTCCAATAAAAATTAATTTTTAAAAAAGTGACCAAAAATGACTAGTGACTAGTCCAAAAGCTCCTGCAATTCAGTAAAAATAAAGACAACTAGTCCAATCAAAACATGAATAAAATATTTGTGGTTGCCTTCACGGGAGGATGGTGAATTTATTATTAACTAGGATTTTTATGGGGTGTTAAAATGGTCTACATCTTGGTCTGTGTGGATTACATTAGTGTATACTATTGTGAGAACTCATCAAATGTTACACTTAAGATCTATGCCTCTCTTTTTGTAAATTATATATGAAAAGAAAAAAAAAGTGGTACTTTGAAAAAATTTGCTACAATATCATTCTGTAATGATTTCTCTTTTGTATCATGAAAATTAATAATCATAAGTCAAATGATTTATTTTAATAAAAATGCAGCTCTTTTAAAAAGAAAAAAAAGCTCAAAGGATACATTTTTGGAAGAGGATGTGGGGGGCAATGATTCTCTAGTCTCCTAAGTTTTCTCTTGGGAGATGAATCTGGCATGATGGCAGTGACGTTTCCCCTGCTCAGTGTGGCATCGCGATGGATGTCCTCATCCAGAAGCCCCGATGAGGGTGCCTTCAGCAACCCACAGTGTCTGGAACTAATACTGAGAGCAATTATGCTACTTCTTACTTTGGCCAACTCATCCTCTTCCATACTTTCTGTCGTCATCTACACACTTACAATCTATTTGTCTAGCCAAGGTTGCTCCCCAGAGCATGAGATCAATATCACTGAGTGACTTCCAGAAATTTCCACTTAAGTGTCCCACTAGCACTTCACACTCAGACTCAACCCCCCCCAAATCTGATCGCTTTATCTTCCACCCCACTCAAAGCCAGTTCCTTCAAACTCTGAATCTTTGTAAATGGTGTTACCACCTGCACAATTCGCAAAACCAGAAATCTTAACTTCATCTTTGATTATCCTCTCTCTCTCTCACTCCCTGTATCTACTCAGTCACCATTTCTGACTTATTCTACCTCTTAAATGTTTCTTGCAAACTTTAATGGCATTTCCACATCACTACTCTGCTTCAAGGCACTATCCCCTCTCCTGGATTACTCCAATTACCTTCCTAAAGATCTCCCCACCTCTGTGATCATCTCCATATTCACTGACCTCCTCAATCTCTTCTCTCCACATTGTAGCCATAGTAATCATCCGAAAACTCAAATTATCAAGTCATCCCCTAGTTTAAAACTCTTTGTGTAAAATCAACATGAAATGGATTAAAGACTTAAATGTAAGACCTAAAACTATAAAAACTCTTAGAAAAAACATAGGGGAAAAGCTCCTTAGCTTTGGTCTTGGCAATAATTTTTTTGTATGCAATCTCAAAAGCACAGGCAACAAAAGCAAACATAAGCAACTGGGACTACATCAAACTAAAAAGCTTTTGCACAGCAAAGGAAACCATCAACAAAATGAAAAGGCAACCTGTGGAATGGGAGAAAATATTTGCAAACCATATATCTGGCAAGGTTAATATTCAGAATATAAAAGGAACTCATACAACTCAAAAGCAAAAAACCAAATAACCTGATTTTTTAAATGGGCAAAGGACCTGAATATACATTTTTCCAAAGAAGACATACAAATGGTCAACAGTATGTGAAAAGATGCTCAAAAATCACTTATCATTAAGGAAATGCAAATCAAAACCACATCACATATCACCTCACACCTGTTAGAATGACTATTACCAAAAAGATAAGAGCTAACAAACATTGGCAAGGATGTGGAGAAAAGGGAACGATTATGTTATGCTGGTGGGAATGTAAATTGGTACAACCATTGTGGAAAACATTATGGAGTTTCCTCAAAAAATTAAAAATAGAACTATCATAACATCCAGCAATCCCATTTCTGGATATATATCCAAAGGAAATGAATCAGTATCTTGAAGAGGTATCTGCACTCCCATGTTCACTGAAGCATTATTCACAATAGCCAAGATATGGAAACAACCTAAATGTCCATCAACAGATGAATGGGTAAAGAAGATATGCTGTACACACACCATACATACACACAATGGAATATTATTCAGCCGTAAAAAAGGAAATCCTGCTATTAGCAACAACATAAATAAACCAGGAAAACATTATGTTAAGTGAAATAAGTCAGACTCAAAAAGACAAACATTGTAGGATCTCACTTACATGTAGAATCTAAAATGTCAAACTCATACAACCAGAGAGTAGAACACTGGTTGCCAGGGGCTGGTAGTAGAGAATGTGTGGGAGGAATGGGGAGCTATTGGCCAAAGGGTACAAACTTTCAGTAATAAGATGAATAAGTGCTAGGGATCTAATGTACAGCATGGTAATTAAAGTGAATAATACTGTATTGTATACTTGAAATTTTCTGAGAGTAGATCGATCTTAAGTGTTCTCACCACCCATAGATGTGTTAATTAACTAGACTGTGGTAATCATTTCACAATGTATACATATATTCAATCATCATGTTGTATACCTTCAAAAAAATCACATTGTACAACCTAAATATACACCATCTTTGTCAATCATAACTTAATAAAGCTAGAAAAAATAGAACTCTCTGTTTTGCCCCCTCTGCTTTATCTCTCCAGCTTTATCTTTCCTTGCCATCTTCCATCCCTATCTTGAATGCTTTCTCCAGTTATATCAAACATCTATCACTTCATAGGCGGTCCCCCGTCCTCTCACCTCCGGGAATCCTACCTACTTGTGCCTAGAACACCATAAATCCCATCACTATGTTCTTCACTTAGTCAACTCCTACCCATCCCTCAAGCCCCAGATGAACATCACCTCCTGGAATCCTTCTCCTCTTGTGTGCTCCTTAAGCATCGTATCCTTGCCTTCATCTGCTGTATTTTAATTTAAACAAACTGTAAGTCTTCTGCATTTGTCTCATTTCTTATTGGATCCCTAGAGCCTAGCGAGTCTCTGAAAGATATTACATATCAATAAATATTTGCTAACTCAAATTCTGAGCTTGAGGTTGGTCTCCTTTTCTTCCGACGTACTAGCTACTAAATTCTACGTGAGTTACCTAACCACACCAAGCTTCAGTATCCTTATCCGGAAAACAGGATAATAATACCTATTTCACAAAATTGTGGCAAAGATGAAGGAGCTCACGGATATAAAACACTTGGCACAGGGCTTGCCATGGAGTGAGCCATTGGTAATGATCCCAGTGTGCTGAGGAGCCAAGCGCCAGTTCTGGCCTACAGATGCATTTCACTGGGCTCAAAATGTTATCTAAGACTGAAAATTCTCAAATAGAAACGTGAGGTTTACTTTATTACGAAAAAAGTCTTAAGAGTCTTAAGATCTGGCAGCCCTGGATCGGTATCTTTTATGCAACCATCAGCTAGAGCCAAGTAACACCAACTCTTCTTGGGTGAGACATAGGCCTTAGTTTTCCTCAGACCCCCTTAATCTTTATGCTCTTATCCCTGACCTGCTTCTCAGCTGAAGACCATCTGTGCTTAAGACCCTCACTGTACAAAATTATGGAAAATCCTTTGAGATGAAAAGTGTTAGCATACACGTGCACGATTATACCCAGTACAATGGACTTCAATGTAACAGGCTCTTTCCCTTTCTCCAGATGGCCTACATGTTTAAGCTGCAGTAAATGTATAAACATATTCAGCTATAGAAAAATTCTATGATTCTAACCCACGGGTCAGCATTATCACCTCAAGCAGAGGAAGGGACAATGTTCCTTTTGTTTTAAAAACAGATTGCATGAGCTTAGAGAAATGAAGTTGGAGAGTGCTTTTTCAAAGACAATTTCCAAACCCGCTTCCACAGGTGGTGCTGTCTGGAATGTTGACCTCACATAGCCCAGGGGAGCTGGCCTTTTCTCAATTCCTTCAAAGAAAGATGTCAGGCTCAGTGACCCCCCAAGTGGGGATTGTCTTCCCTCTTTGCACTTGCCATCAGCTGTTGGTGGCATTTCTTCAAATCAGCGAGGCGTCCCGTTGTGCGGGGTGGGAGGAGGGGTGCTCCAGCCCAGCAGTCCCACAGAGCCTCTGACTGGGGCATCTCCTTCCTAAAGTCCCGGGATGCTGGCGTTTCACATCACAAAGAGGGCTTCCCGGGCGGTCTCTGATGTTCGGTTTTGTTGTGTCTTTTCACAGAACACAGAAACCCGTCTGTGAGTATCTTGACCTACGATTCTATGCAGATCAAACTACGACCAGCGTGTTTCAATAACGGGCTCAAAATTCAGCACCGTTGGTGAGCTCTAATTCTAACCCTGATCCTAATTTATTGTTTGACCGAGAGGTTAATCAAGGGGCTTCTATGAATCTTATTTCTCTTTGATGATTTGGAGAATTATTGGCTTAAAACAGATGATACACATACACACATACATATACAGGCACATAAAATGATTTACAAACATACATCCTATAAAATCATGTTCTACTTTAATATAATGAAATGAAAGCACTATGAAGCAAAGCGGTCTTGGAAAAAAATCAATCTTTTCAATCAATGAAAGTATTTGATAATGTTTCTACAAAAAATAAAGAAACATCTATTTTTTGACAAAGTTCTGAGACTCTCTAATTATTAAAGCCTTGAAGAGACTTTGTTCCTACAGTCTCACAGTTGAGAGTTGTGTTTATTTCCACAGAGATATTAACTTTATAAAGAAAAAAGCACATTAGATCAATAGAGAGGAATTTTAATAACATAAAACAATATAAGAATATATCTAATTTCTTCTAGAGACTTTAAAAATATTTCCTAAGGAATTTATGTAAAATGTCTTGGTCCTCTAACCTCTAAACAGACATACTCTGTATATTCCTGGAATATACTGCCCAGTTCCTCTCTCACTTCTCCTAAACAGAAAGATAGACATTAAGGGAAATCTAAACCTCAAAAGGGCAAAACTCCAAGTCTCCTTGCCTCCTCTGACTGGGTTTAAAAAAAAAAGTTTTCTAATTGGAGGAGCATTTCAGAAGCATACTCTTCTAGGCTTGGTGTCTACATTTTACAGTCAGTAAGAAATATTGTTTATAATTTCACGGAAGGTAAAACATTTCACCAAGGGCAAACATTCATCATGCCAATGAATCAACGACCAGTCACCTTTATCCCCATTCACATGCAAATATCATCCCGATTTTCCAACTTGTCATTATATGTGACATTTAAACCCAGTTACTTTGGACCTACAACACTAGTTAACCCCAGGCAAGTTAAGATCCCAAACAAACCCTTGCTAACGCGTCAGGAACTCATTTCTTTCTTCCTTTGTGTTTAGTAAAGTCTTCCATAAACATATACCAAATTCTGTGTAACAAAATGCTTCAGACTATACACTTTACCCAAGCAGAAAAGCACAACTTAAAAGTGCTTCTTACTGGTAAATAAGTGACAAGTCTAATGAATCTGGGATGATTTTCCAGTTGGAGATTTTATCCTCTTCCCTCTAATTGTTACCACAGGGTAAAAGAAATAAAATTCAAATCAGACAAATGGTCCACTTTTTTTCTTTAAACTATATCAAAGTCAAATGAAGGAAAAGAACTTCTACTACACAGTTGGATAAAATTAGCTTCTTTACTGTGTGTTTTAGTTGCTCTCATCCCCATGGCCATAGATAATTAAGAAAAAAGTCTCCCCACAAGATTTAAAGGACTGTAGAAGGGACATCTAATTGTTAAGCAAATATTTAATTCCTTTAAAAAATTAATGGAATGTTAAAGCCCATAGAAAAATACATTCAGAAAAATATATCAAGTATAGAGAAAAATATACAGTGTATATAGAATAGAGAACTTATATAAAAATCAAATATGTGGAATATATTTAACAATAAATAAAAATAAATTCTTAATTTTTAAAAGAAGCATTAACAAATGAATGAAACATGGTCTCCTCAACTTACAAATAATTTTCAGGAGCTCTCAATGTATTACAATATTAAGCTATTATTCAGGCCTCATTGCATACACTCCTCTAGTATAATTATGTCACCTGTTGGTTCAGTCATTCACTGAGAACCTGTGACTTAAAATGCCTCTATTTCATACTTTTTATGTAGGTGTTTTATGGTCACTTGGTTATGAATCCTCCCTCCAGCCCCTGTTGCCCCAATTTAAATCACTGAGGTTTACCTTCTTATGTGCTGATCACTACCAAACAGAAAACTATGATCTTCTATTATAGAAGCATATGGATATTTTTATTGAATACACAGGGTTCACCCATGAACATTGCACAAGTCATCACATTCTTCTCTTTCCGCATTTTTATACTTTGGTCAATGGGCAGAATTTGCCATTTCTCCTGCTTCCATATAACAAAACACAGATTGGCTGTGACTCACTGTGGCACTGGTCGTGGCAGAGCTCTTGGTCCAGGAACCATCAGGCTACTTCTCAGTTTACCACGTATCTTGTATAGTTAATTATACAGAGGCAACAATATACTTTTATTTGTCCCTTCATGAAACCTGAGGTCTTTTCTTTAGTCTAGCTACATTATTTTTCCTTTCAAGGCATTTAAACAACAACAACAACTGTTTGAGAATCTGTGAAAACTATGGATACTTTTCTCAAAGCTATGAGCCCATGCAGACCCTTCTCCCAGCATGCATAACCAAATTTGGCTTTCAATTTAGGGAGAGCCTTGTTACAATAGCCGTTGTATCACCTGATGTCATCCTGAAATCCCACACTAGTCCCATTACAAATGACTATTTAAGCAATTTAGGTTGTTGAATGTTTGGTGGAGACGTTGCTTCAGATGCTTCAGCTGGAAAGGCCTTGGGTAAACCTCACCAAATAAAATAGAATGATACATTTGACATTGTAGGAAAATGGAACCTTATGATGGTGAAAGATTTTATGAATTTTTTTTCATCCCAGATGGAAGGATCAATCAGACTAGGGATATCTCTGGAATCCAATCAAAATTTCCAGCAGGACTGAGTTGTGGACACAGGAGAGAAGGTCACCATATCTTGCCCAACCTAATGATCTAGGTCCTACCTAATGATCTAGTCCTGAAAGGAAAGTCAGCTCCACAGGCAAAAATATTGCTAAAGATGGAAAACTGTTTCCACAACCAGCTTTATGAATTTTCAGAGTTGTACTCATTTTGTATAATTTGAAGGTCTTGAAAGAAAGATGAATAACAGAAATTTGATCCCACACCTCCATTCTCATCTCCTGCCAGACTTTCTCCCATCACATCTTCATTTCTCTAGGCCAAGCAATTCTTTCCTTCTAATACATTCTTAAGTTTATCAGAGGACTAGGCACAGAGCATTAAATTTAAAATACAAATCTCTGGCATGTGCAAAATGCAAGCACTAAACATCTCAATCTTTTAAGATGAACGGTAAATAAAGTAACTATTCACATGTCTGTAGATGTGAGGATTTGCAAGATCAAATAGAGTATCAAAGTAGAGAGCATGAAACAGATATGAAACAACTAAGTGTTCCTCACCAGAATAAAGAATAAAATTATTACATCATGATAAGTTTATTGGCTAAATTTCTTGTATCTGGGGAAGTAATAATTATCTCCATAGCGTGAGACACACCTAAGTGGTATGTATTTTCTGTTTCTTTTCAGTGACTTTATTCTGGGGTGACAATGGTGCAGATGGCAACCAACTAACCACTGGGACCAACCCCATTCACATTCGCACTGAGCCCCTCCACCCAGATAAGCAAGAAGGCAGCCTCAGAGGCAGTGGGAAGACTTTGACCGTACGAATATTTTAGAGAATTAGCTTGAAGTTTTGCAGCCTTGGTTTGGGATTATTTATAGTAAGACTGGGGTCCCATAGCTATTAGAAAGCAACAAAAAGTCAGTTTATTTGCTCTCACATTGATGTTTTAATAAAACACTGCTTTGTTTTCCTTATCTGTAAAATGAAAAGGTTGGGATACATGACCACTAGAACTAAACGGTGGTAGATGTCTCTAAGAGTGAATGTCTTTCAGGGAAGATGTAAAAGAGGACCTTGCAGCTTGAATGTAAAGGTCACGCCTCAAAAATACAGTGCATGAGCAGGATAATTCAGTCACTGTAATGACTTATTAACCTTGATTGCTGCCATGATTATACTGTCATCTGAACTGAAGTTTCAGCAGCAGAATACACATTCTTTTCAAGTGCACATGGAACCTTCTCCAGGATAGAGTGCATGCTAGGCAACAAAATAAGTCTTAGTAAATATAAGAAGACTGAAATCATATCAAGAATCTTTTCCAAAAACAATAATATGAGACTAGAAATCAACAACAAGAAAAAAACACTGCAAAAAGCACAAACACCTGGAGGTTAAACAATATGCTACTAAACAACCAATGGGTCACTGAGGAAATCAAAAAGGAAATTAAAAAATACCTGGAGACAAATGAAAATGGAAACATAAGGATTCAAAATCTATGTGACACAGCAAAAGCAGTTCTAAGATGAAAGTTTATAGTGGTACAAGCCTACCTCAGGAAAAAACAAAAATCTCAAATAAACAACCTACCCTTACACCTAAAGGAACCAGAAAAAGAAGAACAAACAAAACCCAAAGTTAGTAGAAGGAAAGATATCATAAAGATCAGAGCAGAAATAAATGAAATAGAGACTAAAAAACAATAGAAAAGATCAATGAAACTAAGAGTTGGTTCATTGAAAAGAAAAATAAAATTAATAAACTTTTAGCCAAACTCATTAGGAAAAGAGAGAGGGCCGAAATCAATAAAATCAGAAACGAAAGAGCAGAAGTTACAACTGACACCACCGAAATACAAAAGATCATAAGAGATTACCACGAACAACTATATGCCAATAAAATGGACAACCTAGAAGAAATGGATAAACTCCTAGAAACATACGATCTTTCAAGACTGAAACAAGAATAGAGAATATGAACAGACCAATTACCAATAATGAAACTGAATCAGTAGTAAACAAAACTCTCAACAAACAAAAGTCTAGGACCAGACGGTTTCATGGGTGAATTCTACCAAACATTATCATGGTGATCATTTCCTAATGTATGAAAATGTCAAATCATTACGTAGCATACCTGAAACTAACATAATATTGCACATCAGCTATCTTTCAATTAAAAAATAAAATAAACCAAAAAATAAATAAATAAATTGGAGCTTCAGAAGATTTCTGGGATCATCTACGGTACACTTTACTGATAAGGAATCTGAGGCCCAGAGAAGTGACATTTCTACCAAGGATATTATTCAGGGCCTTTTTCACAGCCTGTGATATATGAAATTAAATGCACCAAGAACAACAATGAATAAGAATGAGAAAAGCTGGAAGCTAAAAACTTTTATCAAATCTTTAAAGCAAGAAAGTTTAAAAGAAAATGGATTTTTTTAACTAAGAAATAATTACAAGTGCCACATACATTTTGCAGTAAGCTATAATCTAGCTCATTATTTTCCTACAAAGAAAAAGAAAAAACATTGTGTGATGTGTGTGTAATAATCTCATTGTTCACTTCACAGGAAACAAAAGGGAAAGTTTTAACAAAAAGTGTAATTCATTATTTCCAGACTGAAGGAATTAAAACAGAAGAATAAAATAGGAAAACAAATCAAACATCTTCATATTAGACTGTCATCGCTGTAACAAAAAAATCAAGTATTCCAGGGCTTCCCCGGTGGAACAGTGGTTAAGAATCTGCCTGCCAATGCAGGGGACACAGGTTCGATCCCTGGCCCGGGAAGATCCCACATACCGCAGAGCAACTAAGCCTGTGCGCCACAACTACTGAGCCTGCGAGCCATAACTACTGAGCCACGCGCCACAACTACTGAAGCCCACGCACCTAGAGCCCGTGCTCTGCAACAAGAGAAGCCACGACAATGAGAAGCCTGCGCACCGCAACAAAGAGTAGCCCCCACTCACCGCAACTAGGGAAAGCCCGCGTGTAGCAACACAGCCAAAAAAAAAAAAAAAAAAAAAAATCAAGTATTCCAAGAATATTATTTTTCTTCTAAGCATTTTATAACTGCATTAAGAGGAAATTAATTTTAGTAAATACACCATGAATTCAAACTCCAATGAAACAAACAAGAATTTCACTGCAAAACTCTAGAAGTTAAGTTATTCCACGTTTATAGGTAAAATGAATAGATTCTGTATTGCTTGCCTCCCATCAAACACTATAAATGTAACCACACAAGTCTTGCAATGGCATGCGGGGCAGAATACCAAAGAAAGCTCACAGCAGGGTTTGAGACAGCTGGATGTTAATCACGTACAAAACTCTTTAAAATTTAGGATCTGAATCATTTAAAACCACACACTCTTTACAGACATTTTGAAATTTTATGATGAGAGTCTAGTCATCCAACCATTAAATTTTTGAGCAAATAATTTAAAAAGACTGAGAGAGGAAGAGAGTCAGAGTCACATAAGGCAATAACCAAGTTGGAGAGAGCAACCTGACATGCAGAAGTTCTGAAAGGTGCCCTTCCTTGTGCCTCTCTCCTGAACACTGCATTTTACCATGTCCAACAGGTCCATCTTCCCAATGGGGGTGACTTGCTCCATCACACCCATTGTGAAGAGGGCTCTCTGACTTCACTGAGGCCAATGAATCAGCAAGCATCTAAAGAGAGCCCCCCAGCAAGTGGGCAGAGGACTGACTGCATCACGTGTTGTCGAAGCCCCTTTTAATGGAAGGACTTGGGAAAAGAAATTCTTGGGGGAAATCTTCCAACCTTGGACCTCCAACTCTGAATCAAATATTTCAGCTGCAAGGGCTGAGCACTGAACGAGCTGTTACAGGCAGAAGAATTCAGGGATCAGGTTAAAAATCTGGACTTCTCAGATCTTACATCCCCGCCCCACTCTACAAAGCAATGCCCATCCATCATTGTCCAACTATTATTAATGTCTCCTGGATGTTAAAGCAGGTTTACAGAGGATTAAGGAAACTGAAGTTACTATTATGCAATTTTAAAGTTTCTACAAGAGTTCAGTGAATCTTCAAAGGGATATTTGAGGAGTTGAGGGGGCAGAACAAGGGAAGCTAACGTGAAATTAAAATATACTTAACTGCTTAGCAACAAGATAAGCATCTGAGTGATCTTCTTGAAGACAAAGTCCCCAGGTCTAACTTTGAAGGTCATGGCTTTGAAGCAAAATCTGACAAAGCCAGTGGCCGTTTGACTTGGCAACTTTTCTAGGTGCTTTTCCATTTTGGTATTAAGGCAAAAGCATCATAAAATTTTACTTCTTTTAATAAGGAAACTTCGCATTGAACCTGTTTTAAATGGGGTGAACAAAGTAATCCTGGTTTACTGGGTAAATGTGAAGTTTAAAAATGTATCTTTCTTCAATTTGTGAGAACATTTTAGCATTTTAACCATACTTTACGATTCCTCCTTAGAACTTGGCGAGGTTTTGAAGAGCTCTGCTTAATTTTACACTCATAATCCCTTACCTCTAAGCCTTTTAACTGCAATGTGTACAGCCTCAGCTGAATAATTCAAATAGTAACTTACTCTTTTCCCCCATCTTTACCCTCACAAAAAAACCCTGCAATATTCTTGCCCTTTACAATCAGAAGCAACCTTTCCTAATAAAAATAAGTCAATAAATAACTGTCTCAATTGGAAGTTGTCCTTGTTTCTACATGGTTATTAAAAAAACCTACACTGAAGTTTTTAGGGAATGGGCAGCCAATCAAAACAGAGTGGATGTTCAAATTGATGAATCTGAATAACTATTATGATTTTCTAAGAGGGAACATATGAAAATCCTTCCAGAGAAAGAAGCAGAGGAAACATTTATAAGCATGTTTCTCAATCTTTCTGAGTCAGAAAGGCAGCTGCTCCGAGGGAATGCAAGCCTACTCTCTTCTCTGTTCCTGCTTTTCTTCCAGGCCTTCTGGCTAACAAAAGAGAACTTTGGTGTGGGGAGGATGCAGCACCCACACTTTGGTAATGGAGCCCGCTGAGATGAGGATGAGCCATCACTCCTCAGGGGACCCCAGAGCAGTAGCTCCATCCTTCCTGACCAGCATGAGCATAGGTTTGAGCTACGCATGAAGCTTGGAGACATCTCATATTGAAAATACCATTCACGCTAGTAAATATGTACATCGGCTACACAGAATAAAACTTTAATATCCTCACCTTGAACATACATATATTTTCACAGATCAAGTACTGGATAATGTTCAGCATTTTTAAAATTACAAATTTCATTACTTGTGCTTTTGTATTTTGTTACTAATTCATATTAACTACAGTATTATACTTAGATCAGAATTGTAACCACATCAAAGTTAGAAACTCTGGCTTCCTGGCATGGATTCCAAGACTACAAAAATTCACAAAAGGTTAGAAACTGAATAACTTTCATTTTCCAAGTATTTGCAATTTACAGCCTAAATAATTGACTTTGTCTTGTCTATCTTTAGAACCAGAATACATAGCACAATGCCTGCACAGAACGTATCCAGGTCAACTGATGTCTACATATGGACCCTAACTGTTCTTTCTTACTGGGAAAAATCAGCAAGTATTTGGTCTGAAACAAACAAATTAATAAGCATGTTTGAAAACACTAGTCTACCAAATCATTAGCTAGTAAATGAGTATATTATTAAATTTGAATCAAAATGCACATACAGGTAACACAAAATAAACTTAACAGCACTGTCCCTGAATTAGAGAAGGTCACCATCTAAAACAGAAAATCCCGAAGTTGACAGACTCATGAAGAATAAATTGTGCCTTTAATTTACTCCATAATAGGCTATAAAAGTGGCTGGCATCAAGGATTGAGAGTCCCACACTATTTACCCGAAGATGACTTGGCCAATCTGCTGGCCATGGCACACGCACAGTTCCTCAGGCCCACAGTTCTAAAAATAATACCACACAGCTCAGGGCAGGCCCTGCTGGGCAGAGCTGAATTTCAAACCAGGCTCAGGAGACGGGGCGAACATCAATACCCTCAGACACCAGTCGCTCGTGTCTTACATTCCTAATCAGGCTTTTCAAAGGCATTCCCAAGGTAGCTGTGATTCACAGAATAGACGGAGAAAATGTAATTATGCTACTTTAAAACAAAGTCAAATTGCCAAAGTATATATCTAGGCAGGAAAAAAAAAATCTTTATTTAATTCCTTTGAAGCCTTTGGTGAGCAAAGGAAAAATTTTCAGTAGTGTAGATAAATAGACTAATGTTCCTAACTGACAAATAAGTAAGTTACATGTGCTATAACCATCCTGTTTCTTATCAAGAGCAAAAGCATTTTCAGAAATAACCGTCTTTTAAAACAGCATCAAAATTGACTTTTCCTTTGCTTAATGCTATATTTTTTCCAGATATTTGGTGGAAAGAGAGAGAGACATTGAGAGACAGCACAGGAGCAAGCAGGTATAAATGGTAATGATTTTCTCTGTAATCCTGTTACCATCACTAAGTGTAATTGAATGTATGAGGAGATCTCTGTAGGGATGTGATATGCTAACACACTCTAATTTTCATTAGTTTCTCTAAACTGTCATGTGAGGAATTTAAAATATGTGCATGAGAGAAATTAATAATGGTTGTTACTGAACAAAAGTATTAAGCTGGTTTAAATGAAAAAAAAAAAAAAAAAAAGCAGACTTTGCCCATGAAAAAGAAGACGTGTAAATCATACACAGGAAAGTGCTCTGATGACAGTCCCCCGTTCATTTTCCTGAATCAGCTGCTGTGCCAAAGAGTAAGAATGAACTCATTAGTCCTCATGTCCCCATCATGGTGAACAGCCTTTGGTCGCACAGGGGGGTATTTAGAAAAGCTAAAAATGTTGATGAGATGGTTTCTTTTTCTTTTTTCAAAATGAAAAGGTATACAAGCGTCAGCTAAGCCTTGCCAGCTAAACTGCATGTTTTCTTTAAGAGAAGACTGTCGATAAAAAAAAAAAAAAGCTTTGCTGAGATGTTCATACCTGGGCATCTTTGGGAAGTACCAAGATGGCAACAGCTTTCTAGTCTTTCATCCCTTACATATATCCAACAGGGACATGAGGGTTTGTCCATTTATATGCAATATTTCATTCCAACCGTGAAATAACCCCAAGGGCAATAGGTAGGTATTATCCTCTCTGCTTTACAGAGAGGAAAAGCTGTGGTTCAGAGACATAAAGCCATACTTGTTCATGATGAGGCAAGTTCACCAGGGATCTGGAGCTAAAACGAGTTTACTCCTTCAATGTAAGTTTGATGGAGAAGCTTAGGCGCTGAGCTGAATATGGGGGGCACTCTTCACCGAACCTGGGGTCCCCCTGTTGTGGAGGGATCTCCTCTCTGCTTAACAGGATGGGGGCCTGGCACATGGAGCCGCGCTGCCTCGAGTGTCTCGGCGGGTCCCAGAGAACGGTGGCTGGCCGGCATTTGGGCGGCTCTGTGTCGGGTGAGCAGTCCTCCGTGGGTTTTCCAGCACCCAGATCTCAGCCTGCTGCTGGCTGCTGCCACTTCTCTCTCCTTGCTGTCCTCACATGGCTGGAGTATTACTTTCTGTGATGAGTGATTCTAACACACATTCCTCTATTCCCCCAACACGATGTCTTTTTTAAAAAAATTTCTCTAAATCCTTTTTTCATCTAAATTAAAGGTATACTTAAAATGTGTCTGTTGAGCATTAGGCAGCAGCAGGGGGACTCCTGTGTCTCAGGAGCTGTTCATCAGGGGTTTGGATCAAACTGTGAATAACAGTACTTAACATTTGGTAATGGTCTGCCACATGATTGATGCTTTATAAAGGTTACTTAGTGTAGAGAGGCTGGATCTTCACCCAGGTCTATCTGACCCCAGAGCCTAAATGCATAACCACTGGGCAGCAACATGCCAGGCACTGGCCACAGAAAAAAAAAAAAATTGGTGAGAAGTGACAAATATAGGAATCCAATGACAGGTATCTTATTTTTTATGATCCAGGCCAGGTGACATAAAAAGAACAAAATGAGGGGATTTTGTATTTCATTTCTACAGTTTCATGCAAGTATCTTGATCACATGCTCATACAAATGAATTCTTGGGAGATATTCTAATTTTTCAATTTTTGATGATCGACATCTAATTTCTCAATTTTTGATGAAGGTGTTATCTCTGTTTGCTAAAAGCATGATTGCCAACCTCATGAAAATGTACATTTCTTGGTGTTCAGCAGAGTTTAATCCTATTACTTGTCACATATATTACCTTGCATTCTCATAGTCCCTTAGCCTTTCTGGATACATCCAATCAGTCATAATATCCTCTTCTTGGAACTCCCAGAGCATAGATTTAGCCACCTGCTAGGGCACTAACCAGCTTTTATACTGTCTTCTAATAATGTATGGACACATCATCTTTCCTGACTAAATAAACACCAAATGCAAGAAAATAAAGACTTTACTGGATGCATCTTTATAAGCCCAACACCTGCTACAGTGACTGACACATGGTAGACAATCAAATCAGCCTTGGTGAAATTAATTACTAAATGAATGAAAGAACAAATAGATACTATTATAACAATCAAAACTGCTGCAGTAGGTCAGTGTAACCTTCCACCCCAACCCAGTTGCTTGCAGTGTCAAGCGTTTAGTCTCATGCTCTTAGATTTGTGTAGTTAAGCTGATCCGAGTGGGTTTCAGGTTAAGGGTCAGCTGGGCTTGGTGCCAGGCGGCTTGGCTCAGGTCTGCTCCACACATATTCATTTTAGGCCCTAGACTGAAGGGGCAGTGGCTATTTGGGCATCCTCTTTTTGCGATGGATCAATAGAGCATGAAAAGCCAGCCAAAGAGTGCAAGCACATTTAAGGCCTCTGCTTATATCATGTCCCTTAATGTTCCATTGGCGAAAGCCAGTCACAGAAGCCCAGATTATTTGGGTGGGAAGCACATGCCATCCACAGGGAGAACAGGAGTGGTGTGAATATTTACTAACAGTCATCCAAACCACCATAACTATGAAATCATCACCAAGTCAAAAGGGACTGAAGCAGAAATTGGATTAAAAGTTTAGGAGCTACGGGGCTTCCCTGGTGGCGCAGTGGTTGAGAAACTGCCTGCCAACGCAGGGGACACGGGTTCGAGCCCTGATCCGGGAAGATCCCACATGTCACGGAGCAACTAAGCCCATGCGCCACAAGTACTGAGCCTGCACTCTAGAGCCCGCGAGCCACAACTACTGAGCCCATGTGCCATAACTACTGAAGCCCACGCGCCTAGAGCCCATGCTCTGCGACAAGAGAAGCCACCGCAATGAGAAGCCCACACACTGCAACGAAGAGTAGCCCCTGCTCACCGCAACTAAAGAAAGCCCACGCGCAGCAACGAAGACCCAACGCAGCCAAAAATAAAATAAATTAATTAAAAAAAAAAAAGACTTAAAAAAAAGTTTAGGAGCTGCAACTACCAATTACTTTAGAAAAATGTATGTATGGCTATCAGAGTCAGTAGTCAAATCTAATTCAAATTCCAACCTCACTTTTCTCATATGTAAAACTGGGGATATTAATAGGTCCTACCTCATAGAATTGTTAGGAAGACTAACAAAATAACACATGTAAAATGTTTTAGGCTAGAGTCCTGAACACCAAGAAACGGCCATTTTCAAAACATTTCAATATGCAGTCAATAAACGTTCACGATGCTTCTGCTGATGGTGGTGTGACAATAGCAGTGACATGATGGTGATGGCAATGACGAAGACGGGGACAAGCCACAAAAATTTCAATTATTCATGCATGAACTAGTTTCCCATTCTAATTTCAACAACTTCATGATATCTATAAAACTAAACAAACAAAACAAAGCAAAATTTTGGCAGTTGTCTCTGCCAAAATTTTCAACATAATCTGTGATAAATACTCTAAAATTTTGGCTCTTAACTCAAACTGTTTCTGTGTGTCTATGTGTGTCTCTGATTGGCTACTCCTGCTCTCTGAACCTTCTTTCCAAGGTCCTCTGTGTCCCATTAAGGTGCTTTGCCCCTCTTCTTTATTTTACTCCTTTTTAAATTTCATACTCATTCAATCTATTATGTCAAATCATTTCTCTCATGTCCCTTTCATATCTTTCCTTCAGAACCTTCACTCTGCCAAAGCTAAGAGAACAAACTCACTTTTTCCACATATACTTCTATAACATCAACTCAACACTATTGAATGTGCACTATATTGCAGGTGTTGTATTATATGTTGCAGAAAACATAAGCCTTGTAGGGGGAAAAAAATCCCTCCCCTTAAAATACTTATAATCCAATAGACGAGCTAAAAACTTTGATGCCTCAAGAAGATGAGAGAATGGAAATATGTTATATCTATACAATGGAATATTATTCACCCATAAAAAAGAATGAAATACTGATTCACGCTTCAGTGTGGACTGACCTTGAAAACATTATGCTAAATAAAAGAAGCCCATCATAAAAGACCATATATTAGACCATCCAAAAGACCAGACATATGATTACATTTATATTAAATTTCTAGAATAGGCAAATCTATAGAGACAGACAGCAGATTAGCAGCTGCTGAGGGCTGGCGTTGGGTAGGAGTTGGGGATAAGTGGGGAGTGACTGCCAACACATACAGGGCTTATTTTTTGAGGTAATAAAAGTGTCCCAAAATTGACTGTGGTGCTGGTTACACAACTCTGTGAATACACTAAAAATCACTGAACTGTATACTTTAAATGGGCGAATCGTATGGTATGTTGATGATATCTCAATAATACTCTTTTTAAATAAAGGGGAAAACAAAGTTTGCACCAAAAATTTTTAAATTCTCAAAAGGAAGGAAAGGAAAGGGAAAGGGAAAAGAGGAGGAGGAAGAAGAAAAAGCAGCAGTAGCATAACTTTCTGGAATGCTGTAAAAAAATGAACTGGAATGTTAAAATTATATACAAATTACCAGATCAAGTTAAATGCTTTGCATAGAAGCTGTTGTGCATTGGCCTCCAGAAAAAATTATTTCCATACCAATATCAGTACTTTACTTGGAAAAATAGCAGTTGTCGGCTCATGAGGGTACAAGCTTCCTCCTACAGCTATCTCCACAAAATGCTAGACTGCGCTAGTGTGAGCAGATGTCCCCAGTCACTCCCGATCCACTCAGCAACCAGCAAAGCTAACGCTGTCATTGGCCATTTCCCTCTGGTGACAGAAAGAATAAGAAACTGCAGCCTGAAGGCCAGGAAACCTTACAAAGAGAAGTGAGAGCAAGAGGTGCCAGCTGGAATTTTTCATCTTCTCAAAGCAAGTAGAGTATAACCCCCGGCGAGAGTTTATCTGCAATAATGACTACAGTTTTAAAATAAAGAACTAGGGACTTTGCCTCAAAAATGCTGTATTTGGTGCATTTTGGAAGAAACTGCATTGAGCCTTAGGCATTGAGTAAGATGGTCTCTTTTAAGAGAGTAACCAAAAACTAAAACTGCCTGTGTATCTGTCATTTCATTCAACTTACTTCTTAGTCCAATGGTTACACCTGAACACTGACTAACCGACCTCACTTTATTCTTTTTGTTCTCCAGAACCTGTGGCATAGAAAATGCTTAATATGTGTTGAAGGAACAAAGGAGAAAAGAGGTTAAGACAGTGAGAAGGGAAAAATGTGAAAAAGAGAGAGGAAGGGAGAATTTATACTAATGATAAGATTTTAATTATAATTAAATAGCTTGTTAAAATTTGTTATGAGGCACAAATAGTGGAACTGATCTAATGTTCTCCACAGCATAAGCTTGGAAAGAATATTATTTTTAAGGCTTGTTGTTATTTTTTAAAGAGCATTAGCCATTTACACACACTTTCAAATTTTATGACTCAGGACTAGATTAGAAGTGAACAAGTAAGTCAAAATCAGTCTGTTGTCACAGGACACATATCAAGTCTATGGCCTGAATCATCCCTGACTCTTTGATTCATCCTTTATAATGAATGGGTGAAAAACTAGGTCAGTTTTGTCTTAAGAAAATCCAAGGATCATGACTCATTAAAAACTCTTCAGTGGATGGGAGTCGGACTTGGATCTTTCAGAGCAATCACTGCCGGTGGCTAGAATGGCAGTCAGGATGCCGCCTCCATTGCCTCTGGGCTGTGAGGAGAGGTGGGACAAACAGGAGGTTCTTGATGCACCCCCCCCACCCCCCCCCACACACGAAGAAGCCATATGGTCAGGAATCTGGGGATAACAGTCCATGTAAAGTAAAAGGAAGTCTGACACAGAGCAAGTACTTAACAATCATTATTACCATACTGAACCCCACGGTTCAGATTGGTTCTGACAGTCAGTGAATGTGAGATCCTGTGTTGCCCTGGTTAAAATTGACTGAAACCCCCAAACCTTTCTCATACTTGCTGCTAAATTATATCCTCTGTCTTGTATGCATATGACTGGTTTTAATAACCTAAATGCAGGGCTTTTCATCTATGCCATTGCATTTCAGCCTATTGGATTTCCTATCACTCTACCCCTTGAGAGCTATTTAGAGTCTGATTTTGCCATCCAATATGTTAATATTTCCTCTAGCTTCATATTCAGGAATTTGATCATCACCAATATCTTGATCCACCCAAGAAATCTAGAAAATGGGAAGCATGAGAAATAGAGGATGAATGAATCTCTGTGACATTCCACTGCAGGATGTATTGCAGAATGTCATCAAGATAATAATGAGCACTGTTTGGGTATGGTCCTTCAACCAATTACAAAACCAACCAAAGATCTTATTCTATAGGCCAGTGGCTTCCCATCTGTTCTCCATAGAGTATTTTGAGGTCCAGGGGCTGCAGGAAATAAGGGAGCAAAGGGTGGGTACTCTCTCCTCTCCCTAAGCCGACTCTTTTCCTTTTCTTTTTTCTTTCCTTTTTATTTTTTTGCATACTGTATTTCCTCATGATCTTTTGTTTGAAAAAAAAAAATCCTTTGTGTTCAAACGAATCTTTGAAAACCATTGATTTAGACCAAATTTCTCTATTTTCTATGAGTACATCAGGAGATCCTTTGACAAATGTCTTTTGAAATTCAGATAGACTGTCCTGACCTCTCCTCACTAGCACTCCCGTAATCCTACCATCAAAGCAAATCATTTTAGCAAATCCACATTGGCTCCTGGTGATCCACTCCTTTTTTTTTTTTTAATTCTCAAAATATGTTTGCTTAAGAAACCATCTTATACTAGGCTGGAATGGGCATTAAGTTTACTATTTTTAAAAATTAGGGCCATACTTGCCAAACCATAGAATTTCAGAAATTATCATTTATCCCACAAAGCCTTCAAAATGATTAGTAATGCTTTATATATACAATTTTCAAGTTATTTCAGTATGTTAGATTGTAAATCATTCATAGCAAGGGGTTAAAGTCATTTAAAGGAGCCAGAAGCTCTCTTATAATCTCCTTGTATTGGGGGCCTTATTTCCCCTACAAAAAGCTTGTAATGAGATTAAAGAAACTTCACCAACATTAGGGGAATCAAACAACAAGCACATCTATCAGCAATATCTATTGGTACACAATAATAATTTCATTCACGAGGAACTATACCTTTTCACAGACTGAAAATATTTACTAGGATTTCCTCCAATAGTCAGTAACTATTCTGAACAAATTCTAGGCACTGAGCTATGGAGGCCGATATTATTAACCTTTCTGCACATATCAAAGGTGTAGAACAATAATCTAGTGGCAGGGAATAGCTGTACAAAAAAGAAATAAAACATCAGTGGAATGTGAATAGTGTCTTTAAAACTCTGGTAGAATTTCATTTTTGCCAGTAGCTTGGTTTCTTTTGAGCCAAATTTCATGGAGGTATAAGGCTGGCAACACTTTAGGCTGTCATCCAAATACAAAGAAATTTTCACTGCAGATTTACTAGACAGCACTGCAAAATCTAGACTGGGCCTCGTAAAGAACACAGGAAAAAGGAAGGATAATTATGTAAAGCCAACATTTGAATGCATTGTGTGTGGCTGGCAGACTTCTCCTGACTCACATTAATATTCACATCGGGCACTGTTTAATGATGCCATTCAGAATGGGGATATGGAGCAGGAAGAGGTATAGAGGCAATCAAAAAATAATTTATTGCAATAGAAATATTCCTCCTTTTGAAGCATCACTTTAAAAAGAGGCACATTTTTTTTTCCCTGTTCCTAATTTTACTAAATAGATTCTCTTCCCTGTCAAGATCCCAAGGGTACTTTATGAGAAATATAAATTGGTATGATAAAAAATTCCTACACAAAATGTATATCACTCAGGTGACACACCACATGGATCCTTTAAAAATCAAACTGTGTTAAACATAAGCAGAGGCCTTCAGTTGGTAATAAGGTGCTTTTGTAAATATCTTTTTCCAGTTTACCCAGGTAACATTTGAAACCTGAAAGAAAAAGAAATGCCTCCTCTGCTGTCTTTGTACTCCAAATCTGTCCAACATCAAACATTCAAATTAAAATTCAATGAGAGGGCTTCCCTGGTGGCGCAGTAGTTGAGAATCTGCCTGCCAATGCAGGGGACACGGGTTCGAGCCCTGGTCTGGGAGGATCCCACATGCCGCGGAGCAACTGGGCCCGTGAGCCACAACTGCTGAGCCTGCGCGTCTGGAGCCTGTGCTCCGCAACAAGAGAGGCCGCGACAGTGAGAGGCCCGCGCACCGCGATGAGGAGTGGCCCCCGCTCGCCGCAACTGGGGAAAGCCCTCGCACAGAAACGAAGACCCAACACAGCCAAAAATAATAAATAAATAAATAAATAATTTAAAAAAATAAAATAAAATAAAAAAATTCAATGAGAAACCATCAGGCTATTTCCAACCCTGAATTTAAAAGTTTAAGTTTCTCCTCCTTCGGTTAAGTATTTCCTGAGTAGTTCTAAGGCCATTGCCTTTGTACTATTACTAAAGGGGTGCAGTTCCATATATAACTTAAAGTATTTATCCTTTTAAGTTTAAGACCTAGCGAAAGAAAGAGGAGGAGGAAAAGGAACAGGAGAATCACAGCAATAAAACAATAGCAGGAGCTTCCCTGGTGGCGCAGTGGTTGAGAGTCTGCCTGCCAATACAGGGGACACGGGTTCGAGCCCTGGTCTGGGAAGATCCCACATGCCGCAGAGCAACTGGGCCCGTGAGCCACAATTACTGAGCCTGCGCGTCTGGAGCCTGTGCTCCGCAACAGGCGAGGCCACGACAGTGAGAGGCCTGAGCGTCGCGATGAAGAGTGGCCCCCGCTTGCCACAACTAGAGGAAGCCCTCGCACAGAAACGAAAACCTAACACACCATAAAATAAATAAATAAATAAATTGGAAAAAAAAACAAACAACAACAACGGCAGCAACGATACACATTTTTGAGCCGTAATTATGTGCCAGACACTACGCTAAATGCTTTACATGCATTAACTTTTAATCCCCCAAAGGACTGAATGATGTTAGGTACTATTATTATTCCCATTTTAGAAATCTGGAAACTGAAAGGGTAAGTAATTTTCCAAGGTTACAGAGTTTATTTAAAATGCATAAATTAACACAAATTACAAAGGCTAAATCTATATCAGGGTAAGTACTAAGGAGGTGGGGCAATTATGGATAAAAATAAAGAACCAAAAAAGTCCAGTAACTCTTGATTGACCAGAAACTATTCGCTAGGAAAACAAAACAAAACAAAACTGGAAACAATTGGAATTTTTGAGAGTGGATAGTGCCCCTATCAGTAGGAAGATATTTCACAGCAAGGAGCTAAGCACCCTGCTGCCTGGGACTCAAGTGGGGCTCTGTTAGCAAGGCCGGGACTGGATTTGGAGTTACCATAGTCGGATATGTGCCTTAGGGGGTCTGCAAATTATTCCTGTAAAGAAGCTGAGAGTAAACATTTTAGACTTGGAGGGCCACATATGATCTTTGCCATATATTCCCGTTTGTTTTTGTTTTAACAACCCTTAAAAAATTCTTAGCTCCTAAGCTACCTAAAAATCGACTGTGAGTGGGGTTGTAGTTTGCCTGAGGTTTGGGATAAGGCTCCAGGTATGAAATATAGCATTGAAGAAATTCAAATCAGTTAAGACTGGTTAGAAGCCTTAACATATCCCTATATCTAAACTTTTATTTTCTCAAAAGAAATAAGACTGGAAGTTAGGAAAACCAAATTCCTACACTAATAAATTAACTAATAAATAACTGAGTGATTTAATAACTAAATTATTTCAGTAACTCACCTAATAATTTTAGCTCTTTCAGCCAGACCGCATTCTGTAGAGTGAGAGTTAGACCAGACAAGCCACAAGTCCCTTCTAGCTCCAATACTGAGAGATTCTAACCTTAGGAAAGCATAAATGATGAAAGCAGCAGCATCTGTCATGATGACTAAAAGCCCAAACAGTGGGAACATCCATCCATATTAACCAGAAAATAGTATCGGATTGATTCTATAACCCCTGGGTGACCCTGAGCCCTTCCCAGACACGGGATATTCACATGGATATACACTGATATTCACATGGACTCTCCACGTGCACCCTGCACCCCAATAAAGCCCACCCCGATGGAACACCTGGTCTGAAATAAAAGAACTATTTCTCTCCGTCTCCCTACTTGAGTTTCACTCCAACTGCCCCCTCCCCTACAACTCCCAGCCTAAATGCCAAGCCAAAGGACGACTGCCCTAAACAGGCAGTTTTTAATTTTTTAAAAGTTTAATTTAAAAAAAAAATCAAGCTCTTTGTGCATTCTCTCTATAATCTACCCCTATTTGCTTTAACATAAAAATAATGTTTTTCTTTACTTCACGTTAAGTAAAACCAGTGCCCCAGGCAGATGAGCCATGGTTCCCCGAGGCCCGAGGCCCGAGGCCCGTTACTGGAGGACCTCCACACCCCTGAGGAAGGGGCGGGGATATGCACGCCCCAGCCAGGACCCACTTTCAGGTTCCTTGTTAGCCTAACTGGGGGTTTTTAGATTCTTTTCTCTCCTTTGATTTCAGAACTACAAAAATTTGGAAAGTAAAATAAATTTACCCAGGAAATAAACACAATAAAAAAAAAACGTATATGCCCTCTGTTAAATTTCAGTCTAATTGAAATTGGCATCTACGATTTACCCAATCTTCCTTTCTCTAATGTGTGCAATCTTACTTAAACTCAATGGCCCTTTGAGGTCATAGGTTTTCAGATACACTAGGCAAAATGAGGTCAGAGATATGATGAGCAAATGCTTATTTTTCCACAATATACAGTTTTTAGGAAGAACTGTTACAAGGATCTGCTGAGTTATATTGTCTTCTTCAATGAAAATGTTCTAACAGGAAAATAAATCATGGAAATAGCAAAGATAATATCAGATTACACCATCTACCCTATTCCTTCCTGTATACGCTTCAGTGCGGGAGGAGGCCAAACACCTCTTACAATGCTAGTGTAGTATTTGCTGCAGCTCAAAAGCATAGCACATGACCTAAAATATAGACATATGATTTTTGTGTCAAAGTCCTTTGGTATTAGAAGAATGATTTTGACATTAAAATAGTTTGCCATAGGTGGCTAAACCTCCATTAAGAATCCTATTGTGGGAATTCCCTCGCGGTCCAGTGGTTAAGACTCCATGCTTGCACTGCCAAGGGTCCGGGTTCGATCCCTGGTCAGGGAACTAAGATCCCACAAGCCTCCCGGCGTGGCCAAAAAACCCCACAGAATCCTATTTGTGCGTGAGGGGTTATTGGAAGATAGTAGCCAAGTAAGTAATAAGAATATAAGAACAGTAGACATGTTTTGGGGAGCCTGGGCAGCTCACAGGGACCCCCCTGGCTTGCCCCCTGCCCTTCACACCCACACACACAGCTACCCTGCTTGTGCACTGTAATCTCACTGTCCCAAGCAGCTAATCACACCAGGCCAGACTGTCTGCCCAAGAATGTGAGATTGGGGCCAAGTAACTATATTCCTTTGGGGCTGGTCTCCAGAGAAGAGAGACAGGAAAAAGTTCCTGGTGCCTTTGACAATGAAGGATTCCATCCCTCCCTTACTTCTGACATATGAAACTTCAAAACCTCCCCCTAGGACTTCTCCAGCCTCTCTCCCCTTTCTAGCCCAAGAAGTATATAAGTACATAAGAAGCTTCGCTCAGATTATAACCCTCCACTAGGCATAAACTTCACCGACGACCCAAACTTCAAAGTAAAACTCACGCTCAGCAGCCAGGCGTGGAAGAAGGCCCTGTGTGATGACGGCGCTGATCCATCTTTTCAGCCTTATCGGCGTTTGCTACACACACAAGAACCCAGTCACATGCACAAACACAGAAAAACACAGAACTATTTCTACTTCCTCCGTCTAACCTTGTCTCCCTTGGAACTGCCCCTCATACCAACAACCCCGATGTCCAAATCTAGACCCTCTGTAAGAAAGTGTTCTTACCGTCTTTACATCAGGATACACACGGGAAATGATCACTTCTGCACAGCCCACCGAGGTAAACTGATCTGGCTGGTAACCTCCAAGCCGGCCAAGCCCTCCAGCGGGCTGAGTGCTAAGGAAATGGCTGTTGGGCTCACCTGTATCCTATTCTCAGCACCCGAGGGAAGAAGCGCTCGCTGCTTTAGGGAACACAGCCTCCTTCGTGAAGCCTCTCCGGGTCCTTCTGGAAGTGTTTTCTCCCCCGGTAATTTACACGCTCCTGCAGCATGTGATTTACGTGCTCTTGAGGCCTTGAGGCAAAATTAGTTATGCCTGTGTCTTACCTCCACCCCCACCCCCCCGCCCCCGACCGTGAACTCCTACCCAGGCTTTGTCCATGATTCGTATTCAGGTTACAGGAATGAAAGTGCACGTCAAATACTGTGCACTGTGGCCTTGGTTCTGAGAGCAGAGCTGAGTAGGAAGTGGGCGAAGTCGGTGGCCAAGGGGTCCTACAGCAGTAAGGCTGAGGCTAGAATCTGTGAGGAAGAGAGCATTACGGGGCACTGAGAAGAAAAAGGGCAGGCTTACTTAGATAAAGTAAATAGTTATCACTAGCCCCTGATACCGAGAACAGTTTTCTCCTTTCTGCTCTGTTCTTCAAAAATTTCTGAAGGGGGCAATTCTCCCTCACTCTTAGAAATCACACTGAAGCAGAAATGGTACAATTTCCTCTCCGATTCACTTATTTAGAGACAAAAAACAAGCATCCCTTCTTGTATTGGGTAGGCCAAAAAGTTCGCTCTATGGAAAACTCCGAATGAACTTTTCGGCCAACTGCAATATAATTTGTGACTTTAGAAGTCTCAAGGAGCATCTTTACTTAAAAATCTCCTTAGGAGTAGCATATCTGCCTGCTTATTGAGAAATGCTTATATAGAACTCAGGAAAGTTTCTCTCCAGATCAAGGTGTTGTGCTTCTTTTCTGTCAGGTTAGAGGAACTAGATAATCCAGTGCATTTCCCTTTTTACCTTGGCTACTAGGAAGTTCAGATATAAAGGCAATGTTCACTTACATATTTAATTCATTTCAAATACACAGTGACTTTCTATTATTTTTTATTTTAATTTTCCAATTTCATATATTTCTTTTACATAAGAATGGGGAAGATGTTGTTTTTGAACGGTGTGAAAGCATAGCTCCCATTTTACTATGTTTTTGCAAAGAGTTCTAACTTCCTAGTTAGAGACACATTCTCCTTTTTAAAGAGAAAGTAACTTAAAAAGCATTGATGAGCCATGGGAATGTACCACATGAATACAATACTTGGAAGAGATGAATCCCGTAGGCAGACGTGTGTTGCTCAAATGATTTACTAAGAAATGGGACGCTCAGGAGAACAAGCTTGGATGGTTTCTTTAAATGTCTTTTCTGCACTCATGAAGTGGCCAGGTACCCCGAGGGACGCATCCCACATTGGCCAAGCGAGTCGCTGGTCCTAAGCTTCAGCAGAAGCAAAGCTCTCCAGGCTCGCTAGATGATGGGTTCCCCATTAAAGTCTGCGTATTAGAGGTGCTCTCTGTCTCCTCACATATGGCTTCAGGGGCGGACAGTCTCCCTGAGTTTCTGGCCTCACCTTGCTCTGTCTGTTCAGTTCCTGATAGCTCACTTTACTTTGACCTCTGATATTTTAACCACTGGCTTCAAAGTCCAGCCGCTCAGTGTATGCTCCAGGCTCCCTTTAGACCCACCTTTCTCTTAGAACCACACCCACCTTCCCCATCATTTGGTCTAAAGTGCTTCCAGGTGTCCCTCCACAGGGCTGCAGCTTTAGCCGGTCCTCCATCTTCAGGCCGGTCAGTTTTTCTATTCTTGTTCTCCCTCCAACTAGGCTTTAATATCCTTGTGCTTCAGGCTGTATCTGATTGATCTGTGTGTTTCTAACACCCAGCACAGTGCAAGCACATTTAAAGCACTCAGCAAATGGTGATCAAATATTTAACCTCTTTGCCTCAGTTGTATCAGTTTCCTCACTCATAAAACAGAGATTATAGGGCTATTGTGAGGATTAAGTGAGCTAAAACATAAAAAGTAGAGTGTTCTGGCATTTTCTAAGCATTCAGTAAAATTTAACCATTATTATTAAGTACTCAATAAATAACCAAATTATTAGGCATTCGATAAATGTTTATTGAATAAAAGACTAAATATGGATATAATGACAAAATCAGTATTAAACATTAAATGACTCACTTGCCCAGTAAATTTTGCCTTTTAAACAATCTATGTCAGCAACCTGTGTGGTAGTCATGGGATGTAGATATTATTGTACAAGGCACATGCCTGTCACAGACAGGGCTGGAATGCCACCAGAAGTATATACTGTATGGGAGACAGTGGCCAAATTCCCTTTCTCCTAGGTCTGTGCACTTTCCTAGAATCCAGACCAGTAGGACAAGTTTTACATGTGCCAGTGGAGAAAGTGACCCCCGTAAGCTAATGTAACCCAGCATTTGTTTCCAGCATCTGCCAGAGTAATTTCAATTAGCTTCCAGAATAGACACTACTGTGTAGCTGATGCAGCAATTTCCATTGAAAGCACTATGAAGCAATTTCATTTCATAAAGCAACCCCTGCAGCTTAGATTTGAGAGTATGCTGCATTTGCAAAGATGGAAATGACATAATTATGTTCTAAGTCGAGTTTATAAGTCACAGACCAATTCCAAAGGCCAATGAATCTGAAAAGTTGCTTTTCCCAGGTATCTTTTTCAGTCCTTTGGGGCCCACTGGCATGGCGGCCAGAGCTGGGCACACAGCCTACACAAGAGATCTTGCTTTTCCTGGGGTTCCTGCATGTTCCTCCCTTGCTTTTCAAGAAATACTATTAATTTTTCTTAATATCTTTTTGGGTTACCATAGCCCTATGCAAATCTCCCATTCAGAGAATAGCATCTTCTCACACCAGGTAAGAGTCACCCAGAAAAAGACTGTTCACAATATCCCTCATATGATGAAGAGAGAGAGAGATCCACATGATCCCAGTTATTGGAATTCACAGGTGAGAAACTTTTATCCCATAACTTCAACCTGCTGTGTCCAACATGAATGTATTTATTAACACTGAAAACAAGGAAGAAAATCTATCTGAACCAAATATCACTCACTCTCTCCTAACTAATTTATCTTCTGAAATTACCATACGGTAAGTGAATAGAACTATTAAAGCTAAACGCTACTGTATGAGTAGCTAATAGAGGGATGGCAGTGGCCACGGTATCCCCAGGAAAGGAGGGAGAGAGGGATGGAAGGAAGAATTTATCGAGCACCTATTATATGCCAGACCCTGTGCTTTCATGCATTCACTTTTCACAAGGCTACACGTGGCGGCAGGTATTAGTAGCTGGGATTCCATTTCTCAGTAAGTCATTTAAGCAACACACGTCTACCAATAGGATTCATCTCTTCCAAGCATGAATCCTTGTGTTTCCTTTGGTACACCCCCAGGGCTCACCAATGTTTTTTAAGTTACTTCGTCCTTAAGGAGAATGTCTCTAACTAGGAAATTGGAACTCTTTGCAAAAACATAGTAAAATGGGAGATATGCTTTCAAAGCATTCAAAAATAACATCTTCCCCATTCTCATGTAAAAGAAGTATATAAAATTGGAAATCTAAAATGAAAAAATAATTAAAAGTCACCATGTACTTGAAAGGAAGTAAGCACTTAAGTGAACACTGCATTTATAACTGAACTTCCTAATAGCCAAGGTAAAAGGGGAAATGCTTCGGGTTATTTAGTCTCCTGGGTCTTCTGCAGCATTTTCTCTTACCAACATAAAAGCCAAGATTAAAGTCATGACCTCTGGTCCAGAGTAGCAGAGTTACAGTGAAGAACCTGTTTATGTCTTTGGTATATTTCAAACTGTGCCTAATATAATTTATTTATTAAAAAAATACTCATGCATACACTTTTAGTTCACAAAAAATATGAATCTTTGCAGCCAATATTTTCATATCACTCTGTTAAGGAAAGTATGTTTATACTGACACACACCCCAGGCACATTTCAAAGAACTAAACATTTATTAATATTTGGATTTCACTAGTATAGTAGGCACGGCAAATTCCTCAGCTATTTCTGGAGGGCTTTTATAAACAATTCACAGTCATGAATGAAATAATGCATACTTTGCATCTCAAATAAATAAAAATCTCAACTTTCTTCAATTTTATTAGTTGTGGATATAAATAAAAATGAGTACTTTTCCCGAAGTCATAGAAAATAGGTGCCCAAAAGGCATGAGACAAACATTATCAGTGATCTATTTTTAAGTTGATAAATATTTAAAGGTACCCATTTATTAAATCTAATCTTCAGATCAGAACTATGATGTATTTGCATGGTGTTAATGCAGCCTAATTTTAAATTTCAACAAGCTTGTAAAAATTGGAAATATAAATTGTAAAATCCGGGCTAGTTGTTTAATAGACTTTGTATTGGTATTTTAAATGTACTATTCTACTTCTTCTACTTAGCCTTTTTTTTTAAATTGCAGTATATTTCATATATAGTGAAATGCAAAAACCTTAAGTGTGCACCTTGATGAATTTTTACATATGTATGCTCCCGTTTCCTCGCTACCTAAATCAACACATAGCAACTTTACAACATCACAGAAAGTTCTTTTGTACCCCTTTTCCCAGGTATTACCCTCCAATTCCAGTTAATTACTTTACAGCTTCTAAAATCATAGATTAGTTTTGCCTGTTCTTCATCTTGGTAGAACGGGGTCATAAGAATGTCCCTCTGTGTCTGGCTTCTTTGACTCAACATAGCGTTTCTGAGGTCCTGAGACCATGGTATTGTCTGTGTCAGCCCTTGCTTTTATCAGCTCATCTTTTTGCAGGCTGGTCTCTCAACCTCAGACGCCACCTTCTCTGCCTAACAAATCCTGCTGATCTTGCTGGGCTCACCCAACGCCATCTCCTCCATCAAGCACTTCTCGATCTCCCCAAGACATTAGCAGCTCCTTTTCTGATCATGCCTTTTTTTAAAAACATATTTCAATCTGCTTCCTGGGGTGTGACGCCCCCATTCTGCAGAGCAGTCGCCAAGAGAAGATAGGAAGGGAAGCCAGGCGAATAGTCACTTAGTGGATGAATGTGAACGGGAGGTGCAGCTGTGGAGCACTGGTTGAGAAAAATGTAAAATTTAGACAAAGAAAGACCAGTTCTCACAATTTTCCTTCTCTCCTTCCTCTTCTGCCACCTTCTTTGCCTCTGCTCTCTCCATCTCTCCCCCTTCTTTACTTCTTTCCCTCCTCGTCTTCCTTATCCCTTCCATCTCCCCCTCTTTCACTGAATCTGATTTTCCTTGCTTTCTTTGCATTCATTTTTTTCTTCTCTTGTGTTAGTTAATTCATTTGAAAAACATTTAATGAAATATCAGGCTACTGAGTTCCCAGAAGTTTCATTAACCCTGAGCCCAGGCAACACGTGATGTGTCTGGTGGTCACTGCACTGTGTCTGGTGATATCAGGGTATCAGGAGGAGAAAATGAATGACTCAAGTGTGCCAGTGGAAGAGAAGAGCTGTTAGGTGTACAGAATAATCCCCGTATGAGTGAACAGGTTAAGTGCCCAAATGTCTAACTGGCCAGAAAGGTATTAAACTGTGACCATGGGTTAGACTGGTCTCCTAGCACACGGGGCTCAGAGAAGGCATTTAAGAGGCTCAGGGTGCTCAACAGGGAAGCAAAGCTACAGATTCACAGGGCAGAGACCCACTGTCTGTACACTCTCCCTCTGCACTGCACAATCACTCTAGGGGGTGCAGACTACAGAACAAGTGACTCTGTAAAATATAATCGTAATCAACTTTCAAACAAAACCTGAGACTTTCAATGCAATGATTTTAGAAAAGAGAAAGAGAGAGAAGACCGAGTCCACTCACTGGCTCAGCACTCCAGGGGGTATAAGAGGAAGAAAGGAACTTACATAACATGAGGTACCTTAGTATATTCTGTAACTGGCACAATGGCCCAGAGAGGGCAGTAACTCATCCAATATCACACAGCAGTTTCCTCTGTTCTCCAGCAGTTTTTTGAGTCCAAGTCTAGCATTGTGCCTGTCACATTTCTCAAAAAAGAAGTTCAGGAGCAAAATTTGATAGGGAAAGAAATTCAGAGAGCAATTCAAGATAGTGGGGAAGGTTAGAATAGAATACTGATGGAAAAGGAGGTTAGGAAGGCAGTTTAAGGTCAAATTACTAAGGATTTGCATGCCAAGTAAGAGAGTGTAAATTTGATCCTTGAGAAGCAGTGATGAAATTAAGGACTTTTTAATCAGAGGATATGGAAGTAAAAATAATGTTTATGGGCACTGAATTAGTCTAGCAACGATGCACACTGTGGCTGATTGGGCTGCTTGTGTTCGGGTGGCCAGGCGTCAGGATGGTACAAACCCACAGCCTCTGCCACAAGTCACCACACTCATACCACGTGACGGCCAGAGGTGGGCCCTTGACCCAAGATCACTCCCCCTGCCTGCTGGACAGCAACTAGGCCATAGTCCAGCCAACTAAACCAATACCACCCTTGCTTTGTGCAAGTGTGAACTTGAGAGTTACAATGATAGATCAGCAATGGGTGATGGCGGTAGAAGCTGAGGCAGATAAAGGAAAACAGAATCAGAGAGAGAAGTGAACTACATCAATGGCCCCCGCAATTTATTTTTAATTTTAGAATTTATTAAATAAGAAAGCTTATTTGTTAAATAAGAATTTGAACAGGAGGGGGAATAGACATTTATTGGAAGCCTGGTGTGCGGGGGCGGCCGGAAGATAATCATAGGTCCCAGCTGTCTTAGAGCCCTGATGATAACTATCCTTTTCCCAAATGACATGTGTACGACTGTTCCCAGGGGTCTAGGCGACCTGAGTGAGATTCCTGCCACAGATCCTTATAGTCAGACTACATTGCTCCAGGTGACTTCAGGGAGTCTCTGTTCCTCCTAAATAAAGAATTTAGGCGGCAGAAAAGTTGAGGACTGTCTGACTCAATACCAGTCTTCAGAGGAGTCCAACGCACCCTTCCCGTTCCCATCGTGGAAAACGCCACTGAGGTCAGGGCAGTTGCCCCTCACTCTCTCTGGGTACCTCGGAGCAGCTTCCACTTCAATCAATCCTCAGTCTCTTCTCTCAGCTTCCTCTCTTGCACTTTCCATCTGAGAGTGTGTATCTGGTCGCTCCAGAGCCAGGTTTAACTTCCTACAAAGACCTCTGGCTTTTACGGGCCCTGCTGGTTCTTTCTGCCTCTGTCTCTCCCCAGTAGAACACGCATCCCAGGCCATCCCTCTGGGCCCAATCCCAAATCCTCATCAAAGCTGTTGCGACAATGAGGGAAGTGGAGGCCAGACCCTCCCGAGAATAACTGGCTCGGGGACTTCGGTCCATCTCATAAGACTGCGGCTCCAGGACAGTGTGTGAAGGTCAGACTTAAAGGAATAATAGGTGATCTGAATTTCAAAGATATTCTGCTGTTACTTTGACATGTCCAGCAAGTGTCTCACTCATAGGAAACTACTAGTAATAAGACAGATTTCAATTCCATGCTTGAATACGATTTTTTTTTAAATTATGGGGGAGTTTTTTGGTTTTGTTTTTTTATAAATTTATTTATTTATTTTACTTTTGGCTGCGTTGGGTCTTTGCTGCCACGCGCCGTCTTTCTCTAGTTGCAGTGAGCGGGGGCTACTCGTTGTTGCCGTGCGCGGGCTTCTCATTGCGGTGGCTTCTCTTGCTGCGGAGCACAGGCTGTAGACGGGCGGGCTTCAGTAGTTGTGGCACGTGGACTCAGTAGTTGTGGCTTGCAGGCTCTAGAGTGCAGGCTCAGTAGTTGTGGCACACGGGCTTAGTTGCTCCGCGGCATGTGGGATCTTCGCGGACCAGGGATCAAACCCGTGTCCCCTGCATTGGCAGGTGGATTCTTAACCACTGCGCCACCAGGGAAGCCCTGAATATGATTTTATAGGAGATATATTGCACAACAGATGGTGGTGGGGAGAGACTGCGGGAGAATCACGTCCCCGGGGCTCTGCTTACACGCAACATCGCCTGGCTTCACAACTGCTCCCAGGAGTGTAGTCACTGCACCAGACTCAGTCATGTCTTGAATAAAGTCTCTGTTGAAACAGGACTTTTTTCTCCTATTTTTTACTCCAATGGGGTGGATCAGCTAGGAATAATAAAAGTTGCAATGGACTAAATGCTTCAGGTAAATTACTTCCTTCCCTCCATTGTGTGTTTATCAGCCAGCCCAAATATGTTTCACATATAAATGTAAATGGAAACCTGAACACGTACAATGTAAGATGTGTAGCAAGATGTGTGTGCCCAGCATGGAAAGTATCTCATAAGTGAGAAAATTATGTGCATCGTTTACAGAGCACAGCATAGAGTACAATGTGGGATCTTCACGCTTTGTTGGTGGCTATTTTCCCGACTGTTTAATGAAGGCAACAAAAGTCACAACGAGTTGCGTTAACGTAAACTGGGCTGTTAGAAAAATTAAATCCAGGCGTATCTGAGGAAAATAAATATTTTATATGATGCAACTGTTTTCTCTGATCTACCAAATATATTCTCCTGTTGGCAATCCAGTAGAGTTGTGAAATAATGTCTTTTAGGGAGTGCATTAGTTTGCTGGGGCCACCATAACAAAGTAGCACAAACTGAATGGCTTAAACAACAGAGATTTACTGTCTCACAGTTCTGGAGGCTAGAAGTCCAAGATCAAGGTGTTCACAGGATTGGTTCCTTCTGCAGCCAGTGAGGAAAGGATCCATTCTAGCCTTTTCTCCTTGGCTTGTAGATGTCTGTCTTCATGTTCACATGGTGTTCTCCTGTGTGTCTATCTCCAGATTTCCCCTTTTTATAAAGATACCAGTCATATTGGATTAGGACCCACCCTAATGAGCTCATTTTAACTTGATTACCTCTATAAAGACCCCATCTTCAAATAAGGTCGCATTTAGAGGTACTAGGAGTTAGGACTTCAGCAAATGAATTTTAGGGAGGATACAGTCAAACCCTTATCAGGGAGTTTAAAAATAATAACTTTTAAAGGTAGCTCTTGTTTACCTGATACAGGAAAACAAGCATCCTTTAAAACATAATTGCTTTCTGCTTTCAAAAAGAATTTCAAAATTCCACCTGAGTTTATAAAAACAAGTCTAAAAACTAAAATGAAGTGGAAACATCAGCTCTTCCTGCCACACATACAGGGTACAGAGGACCCACTGTGGGCCACCCAGGCCTGCCTTATCTCACTCATGGCTTTTTTATTTTGTTTTGCTCTGTTTCGATAAATCCGAGGGCACTAGTAAAACCTCAACATTTGCCAAACCAGAATGAGGAAATTGAGTAGGAATCCAAGAAAAACAAACAAACAAAAAAGATCACTTTACAGCATGTCAGAGTCAAAAAAAGCCAGCAAAGTCCCCTGACCCCATCTTCCATGCACTTCGCGAAATCTCTCCATAGCAACCACACTAAAGGGACATCCAGTCGGCACTGAGCAGCAAACTCACCCAGAGGATGACGGTGCCCCTTTACACAGCTGGGAGGTAGAAAGTTCTCCCTTGTATTGAGTAGAATGGATCCTAATTCTATCTATGGGACCAAACAGAACCTATCTAATTCCTTTCACATGACAATCCCCAAGCATTTGAAACTTGGTACTCATGCATTCAGCAAATATTTGCTGTGTGCGTACTATGTGGCGACATAGTCCTACACCAACTAGAATCTTCTCCATCGTAAACACTCTTGTGCCTCAAACATCCCTCATTGGAAACAGTTCTTTTCCTTTTACCATTCTGGGTTTTCTGCTCAAAAGGGGATTTTTTCTCCTTTTAAAGTATATTGCCCAGAACCAGATACAGTCCTAATGGTTAATTTGTTTATCTTTTGGGTTCAACTGGTCACTCCATCTTGAATTACTTCATGATAAATTTGCAAAATGTTGCAAACTAATTAGTGTAAATTCCGTTGAATTGAAGAAAACATAAAGAGGTAAATGGTTGCTTTTTATGGAATTTCAATAGATTTTTTTAATGGGTTAATATTTTTAAAAACATCCCTCCTATCCTCCACATTTTCTGTAAGTTGTTTTGTTTATTTAAAAAAACTTGGGACTTCCCTGGTGGCGCAGGGGTTAAGAATCTGCCTGCCAATGCAGGGGACACGGGTTCAAGCCCTGGTCCGGGAAGATCCCACATGCCGCAGAGCAACTAAGCCTGTGCGCCACAACTACTGAGCCTGCGTGCCACAACTGTTGAAGCCTGTGCACCTAGAGCCCGTGCTCCGCAACAAGAGAAGCCCGTGCACCGCAACGAAGAGTAGCCCCCACTCGCCGCAACTACAGAAAGCCTGCGCGCGGCAACAAAGACCCAATGCAGCCAAAAATAATAAATGAATAAATTAATTAATTAAAAAAATAAAAAATAAAAAAACTTGAAAAATAGTTAAATTTATTTCAAACATCTTACATGATTCTTTGGTTTCCAGATTAAGACTAAAGCCACAAAGATTACTTACAGATTCTTCACCATCCATTCCTACCAATACATTTTATAAAATTAAATTTTATACAATTAAAAATGCTGCTAAAAACAGCAACATGAGAACAACGTTAACCTAGAGCTAAAAGTGACACACCAGATAGTGTCAGAGAAATCCTAGATGTGGAAACACAACCAGACCATATTTTAGTGGTCAAGTCTCTGATTGTCCCACACAAGATATCAATCAGCGGCCACAGTGTAGAGCTTCAGAAGTTCTTATGGCAAACATTTTTGTTCCCCACTGTCTTTTTTTAAAATAACTTTCCTACCCTCCATCCTCCAGTTATCCAACAAGGTACAGCCTGGAGTTCTCCTAACAGCACTCGTGGAAAGAAGGTTTCTAGGTGACGTACATGGGGTGCTGTCAGTAAGGCAATTACGAACGAGGTGAATTCATTCGGTAAATTTGCCAGCCTTGGTTCACAAATTCCATGATGCTGAAGCTTAATTAAATCAGTGGGGCAGAGGATCAAAAGAATTCTTCCAACCAAGCTGAGCAAAGGATCTCTGGTACTTCAAGGAAAGATAAGCCAACACTAGTTCCCTTCTCAAAAACCAGAATTGAAATTGGATTCCCATCTAACACTGCTGGCACAGGCTTGTGTGTTTCAAAACTCCCCAAATCTGCCAACTGTTTCCCCCCCTCCTGAAAATGACTTTGTAATTACATAGCACTTAACCTAACAGGGAAACTATCTCCTGGCTCAGATTTACATGGTCGGAGGGAAAAGGGCATAATTTCCTCACAGTCTCATACCAAATGCAGAACACTTTTGCTGTCTTCTTAAATTATATTCATCAAGAACTGCCCGGTCTTTATAGCAGGAAAAAATTAAGGGTAGTATTAAAAATGAGATGTTTTTCACTGATCTAAGCACTAACTCAAGCCTTAAGTTTGAGATGCTAATATTTATGCATCATATAGTTTTATAAAAACAACAGTTAGTACATATTACATAAAAAGCAATCTCGTCAGTCTGGCATAACTCACTTTTGGTGCTTTCATTAAATCTAAAATTTCTCCAATTGTCAGTCTTCATGTTAGAAACAAAACATTATTTTCTAATAATATTAAGCTTATATCCCAGATTAAAAGTCAATTATTAAATTTAAAACTATGTATTTTTAATCCAGCCACTATGGAAAAATAAGGCCTAAAAATATACATGTGGCCCCATAAACTAACACAGAATGCCTTTTAGAAAAATTATTAGAGAATAGTATCTACGAAAGTTAGAAGCACACAGGAACTAAGTCCATCCTGCCCAGCTTTCAATTCCTGCACAAATATGGGAAAATCTAAAAAAACCTCTATCTCCCAGCAAAGGTGGTTTTTTGTATGAAATGAGTTTGCTCCATTCGAAGATATGCTAAAATGTCAATTTACCTGAAATCTTTGTACACCAACTTTGTGGATATCGGTCAGGAAATTGGGAAACCTGGCTTTACAGAGAACTAGTTCTGTGACAAAGCAAGTCACCCGCCCTCACTGGACACTGAAAAAGCTAAAGAGCAGACAGCAGTGAAGACACAGGCCCTGGGGTTCTGAGAGAGGGTGCCCCTTGCTCATGACTCCCCCCAACTCAATCTACTTATTATTGTCAGTTTCTAACAGGAGCAAACTTGAAACACTGTTTCCCCGTAGTTTTTTCTTTTTTTCCTTGCAGTCAGAACATTTAACATGAAACCTACCTTTTTAACAATTTTTTAAAGAGCACAAGGCAGTATTGTTAACTATAGTTACACTGTTGTACAGCAGCTCTCTGAAACTTCTTCATCTTGCATAACTGAAACTTTCTATCCTTTGAATAGCAACTCCCATTTCCCCCTCCTCCAGCTCCAGAACCACCATTCTACTCTCTGCTTCTATGAGTTTGACTATTTAAGTTACCTCATGTAAGTGAAATCATGCAGTGTTTGTCCTGCTGTGGCTGGCTTATCTCACTTAGCATAATGTCCTCCAGGTTCACCCAAGTCATCACATATTGTAGGCGTTCCTTCTTCTTTAAGGTTGAATAATATTCCATCAAAAACACATACCATATTTTGTTTATCCATTCAACTGTCGATGGACATTTAAGTTGTTTCCACACCCTGGCTATTATGAATAACGCTGCAATGAACATGGGAGCACAGATACTGCCTGGAGTTCTTGATTTTGATTCTTGTAGTTTGAAAGTAAGGGCTGCCTCAGGGAATACCTGACTCTAATAAAAAAGACAGAATAAAACTGGAAGTCTGATAAACAATCTCATTTTGTCAATATAAACCCAGATTAACATCTATATAGACCTCCGCACACAAAATAATTATTGTATAAAGCACTAAAAATATTATACTTGCTTGGGTAATATTATATCAGTGGGTCTAAAATATGCTGACAATAGACTCTGTTTTATTAATAACCTGAGATCTTTTCCTCCCTAATACTCAATTTAATTTCTGTTGTAATCACCGAGAAATAACTTCAGCTAACATATCTGATGCAATTCCTTAGGAAGAAACATAAGATCAGTTTGTTTTTTAAAGAATTCGAATCTTGAACTTAAAGTCTTATCTTTTCAATTTCATCTTTACCTTTACATGGCTTTAAAATTATAGCATGGTTATTTGCTTCATACTTAGAAAATGTATTTCCATTACATCCATTCTAGTTGATGCTTATCAACTTGAAATAATGTAGCTGTTTTTACACTAGTTCCAGTGAATTCTATGCATTCAGAGTCCCCCATCTTTCCCATCCCACACCCTTTGTTTCAGTATTCCTGACCAAATATTTCCCTACTCTATTTTTAATTACCTAACAATTTTCCTTGTTCTGGAACTATACTTATACCATAGCGGTGAGAAATTTTTGTGACTATGTTTCCACAATGATCCCTTCAAACAGAGTAAAGGCACACTTCTGAAATATGACCTAATATACTATTTCCATATGTAATTTAAAAAATAGGTTAGTATAATAAAAAACTGCAGAATTAATGACACTGACTCAGCACTGCCATCCTTTCCAATCCATAAGTTCTGTTCTGAAATCAAAATGTTATGTTGAAAATGATGCACTTTCATAGCCAAAAAAAAAAAAAAAAAAGAGCATGAAGTTTTCAGCCTATCCAATCTCAAATGGGAATGAAAGATATTTCATAAGTGAGAGATTTTACCAGTTTTCAGGCTGTTATGGCGCTCTCAATCTGTGCTAAGAAATTTCAAAAATGTAAAATACATTTGCGTCTTTTACAGAGTAAGACAGCACAAATGAAATGAAACAAGTTGCTGCAATTTGGTGTGAGCAAATTCAGGCAGCTGCTGCTGTGCTAACGAGATTGGAGGTTATCTTTCCAGCTCTGCTGAGTCTTCAGCCCCTTCCTTAAGGATAACTGAGTGCTAATTCAAGGGAAGGGGGCAATGGACCAAGATAGTTTTCATAAAATATGAACACTCCCCAGCACGCACGTTCCTTCCAGCAGCTGCTTCTTCATGAAAATTCTGAAATGCATAATCACATTCACGGTGAAGTTAGCTGTGTCAAGTCTGTGGGTTGGCCAACATACCATGATTAATTCTTTTGTGCCATATTGGATGAGAATAACAGTAATATAACATGAAAACTAATGCTTTAATGTAATTATTTAATTTTTGTCTTACTTTATATCTTCTTAACAAGTTTTCCAATTCATGACTAGGACTGAGGATTGTAATCTAAGGTACACTTATGTTCGTGCAATGCGGATATGTGTTCATTTGTGGAGGTTTGAAAAGAGGGTGTTCTCAAGATGTTCTGAAGTTTCAAGTCTCTGAAACAATTTTAAGCAGACACACACACAATGGTATTTTTAAAAAATACTAAATCACAAGTTACAGTTAAATACAAATCTTAAACTAAAATAAACTCTTACATGAGTTAAAGAAGTTGTTCTGGATATAAAAGTAACCTGATTCTCCAAATATCTGAGTGAAATAGTTGCATGCAGATCAGCAGAAAAATTCTAATTGTTGGTGTTCAGTGTGTATGCAATATTATTAACTTATAATCTATAAATTCATGTGGCAGAGACCTGATGGATTTCATGATTTGTTTATTTTTGGATACTCCTTTCCTAATGAACCACTGCCAACTTGCTAGCTATGCTGCACTGATCCAGAGTAAAAGACGGATCTCACACAAGAAATCCCATTGGAGAAGCACATAAACTCGGTCTGGTCTGTCTCGGGGTCAGCTTGTGAGTTCCATGTAAAACCTATGACAAGCTAATCAATCTGCTGGTCTTTCATGTTATGTTTGTTGCACAATCAATCATCAGAGTCCAGTCCCAATCACGGCAAGAAAAACCCACATCTATTTTTGAAAAGTCTACTCTTGTGGATAGCTCGTTCTAAGTTTTAGCATTCAATCCCCATTGCTCAATGAACTAGTCACACAGTCAAGAACAGAACTGCTCTCGTGCTGTTTGATTCCCTTAAGGAATTCGGATTTGGTGTCGCCTCGCCTCACCTCTGCCCTCAACCGCAAGAATCCATAATTTGTTCTCACACTTCCCACTTTCTCCAAGTCTCTTGAAGGTGTCCTATTACCATCTGACAGAACATAGAGACCCTGTGATCAAGTCTTGACAAGCTTCATCTCATTAGTGCCTTTTTTAATCATCAAGGGTGACAACCCATGATAAATTCTGTCAAAACATAGGATTCTAAATGAGGAGAGAGAAAGTGAGGGAAAGGAATGTACTCCAAGAATAGATGCGTTTATTCATCTAATTTTGAAATTAAAGAGAAAGAAAGATAAACCCGAGAGGGTAGGGGGCACTTTGAGCTAGATTGGGATGGGGGGGGGGAAGAGGGAGGAGAAGTGAGGAGGAAGAATTGCTAATGAAACTCCCCAAAAGGGAAAAGATGGGGGGGGGGCTAGTCATTTCTCAGTCCCGTTTAGTTACCTCTTTTACCTATCAAGGGATAGAGAATTTGTCTGAATCCAAGGAAGGAAGGAAGGGAGGGAGGGAGGGAAAAGAAAAGAAAAGGAAGGAAAAGAAAAGAAGAAAGGAAAGGAAAGAAAAGAAGAGTTTGGCATCTCAGTCTGCAGACACTCGGTTAGTTCTTCTGCAGGAACAGGATGACTTCTCCATAAACTCCCTGAAGCAGAGTTGGCTGGAAGAGGAGGGACCAGGGAGAACCACTGCAAAAATCATTACCATCCTCTGCTACACGGAGCATCCAAGAGGGGCCCTTCCCCCAAGCTCTTCCCCTCTAAGGGAGTTTCTCAAGGACCCAGAGGCTGAATACGTAGCAGTTCTGGCCATAGCTGCTTGTCACTTTTCTTCCCCTCTCTGCTAATAGGAGTGACTCTCCCTCCTAAAAATAAAAGACTCCAGGGGAAGACAGGCAGGGGAGAAGGATGGGGGGAACCCTGAGCTCCTGCTCTAAGGCTCTCCCTGAGCCCCAGCAAAACTTTGAGTTTAGCAGCTGTTGCTGCCTCACAGGTCAGGCTCATCCAATAAAATACACGTAACGACTGAAAGAAAGAGCCCAGGATCAGTTTGACGGGGAGGGATCTTTAGTTTTACCAAGTAGTCAGGCAAAGATGTGCTCTATTTCACAAATCTCTTATGACAGGGAACTGACTGAAATATGACCTGACAATGGGTCTGGTTCTCATTGCTTCTAATTCTAACTCAGGAAGGAAACATCTGAGTTGAATGCTGAGGTGTCAAAGATGTTCACGAAAAACTGTTTGGATTGGTTCTTTTTCCCCCAAAGTATTTCACTAGTCAAAATATCGGGTTTAATCTGGAAAAAGAGAATAAAAAATTTAAAGTAATGCATTTCCCCTCCAACTCTGATAAATGCTATAGCTATATTAGACTAGAATTTATATCTTACTTTAATCATTAAAATGGAGGTGATATATCAATTTCCATTTTTATCATTATAGAAACCTTATTTCATTGCAAAGTTTACATTTTTTTGGCAAGCAAAACTGTCTGGAACGTATCACAACATGCTCAGTCTCCTTCATCTTAAGAAACAAATCTGTCTTAACTCTTCTTGCCTCTTTTATTCCCTTCTTTCCTACAAAGCCATGCTTCTTTTGAGAAATCTATATTTCTACCTTCCTATTCACTTCTAAAACTATGACAGTTTGGCATTCTTTGTCATGACTGCATAAGGTCACCAGTATCTTGGCCTTGCCCAATCCAAGAGACACTTAGAATTTGTGCAGTCGCCCACTTGCTCCTTGGAACTCTTCCTTTGTCTTCTGTGACACCACCCACCGTGGCTCTCATCCCCCTCCTTGTCCTCCTCCCACTCCACCATCACACCTCCTTACTGTTCATTACTGACCCCTCTTCCGCTCTCCCTCTAAATGTCTCTGTTCCCCAGAGGTCCATCCTCAGCCTTTGTTTTTTTTTAATTTGCATACATTCATGCTGGTGACTTCAGATGGGTCCACAGCCTCAACTACTGCCCAGGGCTTTTTCTTCCCTCTGCTCCTCTTCTCTACCCTTATGCACCTGGGACACACCTTCAAGACATAAATCAACACAATGTTGGACACATAATGGATGCACACTTAGTACCGTAAGTACCGACTGAGGAATGAATGAATGAATGAATGAATGCATGCGTCTGATGTGCAGAACGTTCTTCCAAGGGCTGGGTTTCCAAAGAGGAGCCTGGATTACATTCAGCCTTTCAATAGCTCAGAGCTACCCTATAAAGTCAGTATCATCATCATTACCCTCTGTTTAATATATGTTCAAATCCAGGTCTTTCTGGTTCTAAAACTGATGTTGTTTTTTGCTATATTATACTGTCTCACAAAAAAAGAGGGGAGAACCATTCTTTCGCACTTTTAAAAAGAATACCTTGCAGCTTTGTCACCTCATGGACTCCACTGCATCAGTGGGTCAGTGAGGCTGCGCTGGACAGCCTGGCATAATCGAGCCAAAGTAATGTAACTCCAGGAAGGAGACAGCTACATAGCAGGACTGGCCAAGCAGAGCTGAGGTGCTGGGTGGCCTTCAGCGGAGAAAGGTGGTTCTATCTCTGCAGTAGAGGCATGACAAAGGGACAGAGCAGTTCAGCCATGCCCGGAGGAGAAAGGCAGGAAGGAGGAAGTCATTCCTTTACCTACTAGACAATGAATCCCTGGGGATTCCCAGGTATTGTCCCAGAAGGGCTATTCTTGGGACCTGGAGTCACTCATGAGCTTAAAGCAAGACTCAGGAAAGTACAGTTTGCCACAAAATGTTTTACCTTAGAAAACAGTAGCTCTCAAAGAAGTCATGAAATTTAGATGACTAGAAATATCAGTATAATTTCCTTGCTCTATTGAAATAAATAAATCATGTTTTAGAATGTGATGACTCTTTTCAGCAGGAATGTTTAATTTTGTAAATACGCTTTTCAGTAAGGTAAAGGGAAATACATCTGAAAAGCTATTAAGATTTTATCAAATGTTATCAATTCATGACACAGAAGTATGTCACATATGAGAGTGAGAAGGATATCCTGAAATAATTACAAATAGATTTTTGCTCATAGCAAACCCACAACAAGCTCTGTTATAAATAGTCTCTTTTTACTGTAAAGTTGAGTAAGTGAAAGGGATTAATCCATGGTCTGAAAGCACATCCCAGCAGTGCTCAAGGGACAGTATCTCAACAGACATCTGGAGAAACCACTGATTAATTAACAGATTAATTAATCAGACAGCTGTACTCTTAGGAGAGAATTTAATTGTTTAGATTAATAACCCCACTAATTAATCCTAAAAATCAACAACCTTACAGTTGAGAAATTGCTGATTGTCTAAAGACCTATCTGTATGATAAATATCCTTCTCAAATACTCACTGGCTAACTGGACAACAGCATCCCAGGATGCTCAGTGCCATCAAGAATCTGGGTGATTTTTCAGCTGGGTCAACACTCTTCCCCCCTTCCCCCTACCATCATAACCCCACAAGCCCTTATGGCAGGAAGGGAACAGTCCTTAGATGGTGTCTGTTTGAAACTTGAAGCATGTGGCACCAAAAAAGTATGCCATTTCCTAGAAATAAGGCTCTGAATAAATTTAAAGAAAGATCACCACCAGCTGGCATAATTGGTTCACATGACATTTTTCAAGATGAAATAAAAGCAGGCAGACCCTTCTTCCATAGCACTTATCTAACAGATAAAGCAGGAATGTACAAATATTAACAAATGGTCATGTTTGTCAAGTAAGGAGGAAAAAACAAATTTTGGGGTAGCATCTTATTAATAATTGGGGACAGAGATACACTAGAGTGTTTGATAACTCACTATTCAAATAGAATTTTTTCAAGTGACATTCTTAGAGCAAAAGATAATGCCGTTTCTCTGGAAAATGTGTGCTTAGAGAATGGACATTAGTCTCCAAGTATCACCTGCATATACACACAAACCAAAATTTTGCCAGAGTAGCAATTATGGCCATAATTAAACACTAGTAAGTTTAATAAATAGGCAACCAGAAATACACATTGTAATCAATTTTTTTCAAATCATATTAAGTTTAACAACTTGAGAATATTTTATAAGAAAGTTTATTGTAATGAATGTACTGAGATAAAGACACAGTCATGAACCAAAAAGTCCATCTACATTATGACATATTGTTTGACAAAAGTAGAGGAGTCATTAAGAAAAAAAAACCCTACAGAGAAGAAAAAAAAAACAAATACATAATCCTGGCTAGGAGGAAAAAGGTAATGAAGATAAAAGAAATACTAAAATAATCTGGTTTTCTAGAAAAATTTTAGTTACTTTCACATGGCCTTGAGTATCTTACTTAACTGGGAACCTGGCAAATACAGAAGGCGTTACAGCTAAACACATCATGTAAACAGGATGTATCCTAAACATATTTTCCTTCGATACCCCTGGCCAGCAAAATCTAGCTGCATAAGTCTATATCACATTCATTTGTGTCATAATAATAAAATAGTAACACTGAGCTGTATAAAGGACAGTTGTTATCATTATTTTCCAGATAAGAAAACAGAGTCATGAAGAGTATGGATGATTTGCCTATTAAAATTTAGGTAAATGCTGAAGAGGGTGTGGAGAAAAAGGAACCCTCCTACACTGTTGGTGGGAACGTAAATTGGTGCAGCCACTATGGAGAACAGTATGGAGGTTCCTTAAAAAACTAAACATAGAGTTACCATATGATCCAGTAATCCTACTCCTGGGCATATATCCAGAGAAAACTATAATTTGAAAAGATACATGCACCCCAAAGTTCATTGGCTATTTACAACAGCCAAGACATGGAAGCAACTAAATGTCCATTGAAAGATGAATGGATAAAGAAGATGTGGTACATATATATATGATGGAATACTACTCAGCCATAAAAAAGAATGAAATAATGCCATCTGCAGAAATATGGATGGACCTAGAGATTATTATACTAAGTGAAGTAAGAGAGAGAAAGACAAATATCATATGATATCACTTATACGTGGAATCTTAAAAAAGGATACAAATGAACTTATTACAAAACAGAAATAGACTCACAGACATAGAAAACAAACCTATGATTACCAAAGGGAAAAGGTGGGAGAGGGATTAATTAGGAGTTTGGGATTAAAATATTCATATTACTATATATAACATAGATAACCAACAAGGACCTACTGTATAGTACAGTGAACTATATTCAATATCTTGTAATAACCTATAATGTAAAAGAATCTAAAAAAGTGTATATATATATATATATATATATATATATGAATCACTTTGCTGTACACCTGAAACTAACACAACATTGTAAATCAACTATATGGCAATAAAAATTTTTTTAAAATGCAGTAGTACAACCACTATGAGATGGGGTAGGAAGTGAGGGGCATGTAGCCCACAGCACACTGACTCTCAGGGAGGCCGAAGAGCAAGGGGATAAGGGCTGCACTGAAGACGTGAGTTAGAATCTGGACTCCACTGACTAACTCCTGGGAATGTTATTCTAAGCTGCAAACTATTAAATGGGAAGAATAATAGCTCTACCTCATAAGGCTGATGTGAGCATTAAGTTATTTATTGCATATAAAGCTTTTTGCACTGTGTTAAAACGGTAATGCTTATTGTCATTAGTATGAAAAAAAAAGATTTCACAGTCTGTGTAAGCATTTCAAACATAGCAGGGACTTTTTAAGGGACTGCTCGAGAAGCAGTTGAGTCTCAGAGCTAGATCAGTTCTCAGAATGACATATCATGCAGTGGTGTTAACAGGTAGAGCAAGTTCTAAGGCAGTTTATGAAAATTATTCTACCATATAAAATTGAATTAATAGCTTTACCAAGGTTTTCTTCTGTAGCTTCAGGCAAGTAGACTAAATTCTGTTCTCCAGTTGGGACTGGTGGAGGGATGTTCAACTGAATAAATATTCGGGTAACAGAAGAGTCACATTTCAAGGTGCACACATCACCAACTTCTAAGGAAAGCATACACAAATATTTTAAAATGACACCAAAGGTACTTCAGTTTTTTATAAGTCTTCAGAAGATGCTTCGAGCTCTTGAATTACCAGAAGACCATCAGGTTGAACCTCACTTTTCCTCACATGGCCAGAATTCAGAGACATGCCAGTTGGTGACAATTTCTGATTAACTGATTGTTAGTGAGGAGTGTTTAGAGTTTTCTTTCTGATGATATGGCTCTAGTTTGGATGAGCTCTGAACTCCCCCCTGCTCCATACTCCTGCCTAGTATCTTTCTCCTTTCACTATTGGAAAGAATCAGCTATAATAATAACTCTCCGAAATCTGTTTAATTACATACCTTAAAGTGTAAACAGCTATTTACCAATACCTGCCCTTGTAACATAATGGATTAGATGAAAACTTGTAAAATACACTCAGTCGCAATTATCTCCGCTGCTCAGAACTTGGAATAATTAAAGTCGATGACATTATCTGTAAACATCATTATAATCTTATTTTACCTTCAATCTTCCCAGCCACCAAAACCTTTTACAAGAGCTATTAATAAAAAGGAAAAGAGACTACTGCATTCTCCTCTTTCTGCTCTTATATAACCTCTGATCCAGTCTCAACAAGCAAAGAAATGAGAGAAAGATGAGCAAGAGAGGGGAGCAAAAAAGATCAAAGTGCTCAGGTAATACCAAATGGGTTAATTAAAGCTGGGAAATGGAAGTGCTCTTGGTTGCACTTTCCTCTTTGGCTCCTGGTGCTTTTTATTTTACTTTCATGGGAATGAGTTTGCACAAAGACTAAGTACACCTCCTACAATGGATATGTTCTCTAAGCCTCAGGACATGGAGAAGGAAACTACGTCCAAGAAATGATTTGGGGGAAAAGGCACAATGGAGTCCGATGTTGATGAATTTTTTTTTTTAATAAATTTATTTATTTATTTTTGGCTGAGTTGGGTCTTTGTTGCTGCGCTCAGGCTTTCTCTAGTTGCGGCGAGCCGGGGCTACTCTTTTTTTGTGGTGTGCGGGCTTGTCATTGCGGTGGCTTCTCTCGTTGTGGAGCACGGGCTCTAGGCGCACGGGCTTCAGTAGCTGAGGCTCATGGGCTCTAGAGCGCAGGCTCAGTAGTTGTGGCTCACGGGCTCTAGAGAGCAGGCTCAGTAGTCGTGGTGCACGGGCTTAGTTGCTCCACGGCATGTGGGATCTTCCCAGACCAGGGATTGAACCCGTGCCCCATGCATTGGCAGGTGCATTCTTAACTGCTGCGCCACCAGGGAAGCCCTTGATGAATGGTTTTACAGTTCCAATTCTTCTGAAATTCATGTTCAAGTCATGTCAGTATCTGGGACAACCCTTCAGATACAGGCAGCCTGAAAAGTGCTGCATTCAGCCAACTGCAAATACCTGGTACCCAACATCTCTATACAAAGCTGGGGCATTAGCTACAATTCCAAATACAAATAACTATAAAAGTAGATAGCTAGTGGGAACCTGCTATATAGCACAGGGAGCTCAGCTCGGTGCTCTGTGATGACCTAGATGGGTGGGATGGGAAGGGGAGGGAGGTCCAAGAGGGAGGGGATATATGTATACATACAGCTGATTCACTTCGTTGTACAGCAGAAACTAGCACAACGTGGTAAAGCAATTATACTCCAATAAAAAAAAAAAGAATCCACCAAATGTATTGACCAAATATTTTATAGTACTGATATCAGCCCTATTAAATTCGTAACTTTTTGTATAGAAAGCCTTTCTTGGTCCCTCAGTCTAAAGTAGGTCCCCCCCGCCATATAAGAGAAAGACCCAAGAGATGGTTCTTCTGAGAGCCCATCATATAGAAAAGAGACCCAAGAGGAAAGCTGTGTGCAGAGATCCAGGAGATATTTCAGATGTACTGCCTTTAAAAAAATGTCAGGATATATCAGAAGATCACAGTCTGAATACCCACATTCAGAAGATAAAGCAAAAGATACACACTACTATATATAAAATAGATAAAGGAGCCCTGAACCAAGACGGCGGAGGAGAAGGACATGCTCTCACTCCCTCTTGCAAGAACACCAGAATCACAACTAGCTGCTGGACAATCATCGACAGGAAGACACTGGAACTCACCAAAAAAGATACCCCACATCCAAAGACAAAGGAGAAGCCATAATGAGATGGTAGGAGGGGTTCAATCACAATAAAATCAAATCTCATAACTGCTGGGTGGGTGACTCACAAAATGGAGAACACTTATACCACAGAAGTCCACTCACCGGAGTGAAGGTTCTGAGCCCCACATCAGGTTTATGAACCTGGGGGTCCAGCAACGGGAGGAGGAATTCCTAGAGAATCAGACTTTGAAGGCTAGCAGGATTTGACTGCAGGACGCTGACAGGACTGGGGGAAACAGAGACCAATCCAAATTCAGAGACTCTTGGAGGGCACACACAAAGTAGTGTGCACATCGGGACCCAAGGGAAGGAGCAGTGACCCCAGAGAAGACTGAACCAGACCTACCTGCTAGTGTTGGAGGGTCTCCTGCAGAGGCGGGGGGTGGCTGTGTCTCACCGTGAGGACAAGGACACTGGCAGCAGAAGTTCTGGGAAGTACTCCTTGGCGTGAGCCCTCCCAGAGTCCCCCATTAGCCCCACCAAAGAGCCCAGTTAGGCTCCAGTGTTGGGTTGCCTCAGGCCAAACAACCAACAGGGAGGGAACCCAGCCCCACCCATCAGCAGTCCAGTGGATTAAAGTTTTACTGAGCTCTGCCCACCAGAGCAACAGCCAGCTCTACCCACCACCAGTCCCTCCCATCAGGAAACTTGCACAAGCCTCTTAGATAGCCTCATCCACCAGAGGGCAGACAGCAGAGGCAAGAAGAACTACAATCCTGCAGCCTGTGGAACAAAAACCACATTCACAGAAAGATAGACAAGATGAAAAGACAGAGGGCTATGTACCAGATGAAGGAACAAGATAAAACCACAGAAAAACAACTAAATGAAGTGGAGATAGGCAAACTTCCAGAAAAAGAATTCAGAATAATGATGGTGAAGATGACCTAGGACCTCGGAAAAAGAATGGAGGAAAAGGAGAAGATGCAAGAAATGTTTAACAAAGACCTAGAAGAAGAATTAAAGAACAAACAAACAGAGATGAACAATACAATAACTGAAATGAAAACTACACTAGAAGGAATCAATAGCAGAATAACTGAGGCAGAAGAATGGATAAGTGACCTAGAAGACACAATGGTGGAATTCACTGCTGCAGAACAGAATAAAGAAAAAAGAATGAAAAGAAATGAAGACAGACTAAGAGACCTCTGGGACAACATTAAACGCAACGACATCCGCATTATAGGGGTCCCAGAAGGAGAAGAGAGAGAGAAAGGACCAGAGAAAATATTTGAAAAGATTATAGTCAAAAACTTCCCTAACATGGGAAAGGAAATAGCCACCCAAGTCTAGGAAGCACAGAGAGTCCCAGGCAGGATAAACCAAAGGAGAAACACGCCGAGACACGTAGTAATCAAATTGACAAAAATTAAGAACAAAGAAAAATTATTAAAAGCAACAAGGGAAAAACAAAAAATAATATACAAGGGAACTCCCATAAGGTTAACAGCTGATTTCTCAGCAGAAACTTTACAAGCCAGAAGGGAGAGGCATGATATATTTAAAGGGATGAAAGGGAAGAACCTACAACCAAGATTACACTACCTGGCAAGGATCTCATTCAGATTCGATGGAGAAATCAAAAGCTTTACAGACAAGAAAAAGCTAAGAGAATTCAGCACCACCAAACCAGCTCCACAACAAATGCTAAAGGAACTTCTCTAAGTGGGAAACACAATAGAAGGAAAGGACCTACAGAAACAAACCCAGAACAATTAAGAAAATGGTCATAGGAACATACATATCGATAATTACCTTAAACGTGAATGGATTAAATGCTCCAACCAAAAGACACAGGCTTGCTGAATGGATACAAAAACAAGACCCATATATATGCTGTCTGCAAGAGACCCACATCAGACCTAGGGACACATACAGACTGAAAGTGAGGGGATGGAAAAAGATATTCCATGCAAATGGAAATCAAAAGAAAGCTGGAGTAGAAATACTCATATCAGATAAAATAGACTTTAAAGAATGTTACAAGAGACAAGGAAGGACACTACATAATGATCAAGGGACCAATCCAAGAAGAAGAAATAACAGTTATAAATACATATGCACCCAACATAGGAGCACCTCAATACATAAGGCAACTGCTAACAGCTATAAAAGAGGAAATCAACAGTAACACAATAACAGTGGCAGACTTTAACATCTCGCTTACACCAATGGACACATCATCCAAAATGAAAATAAATAAGGAAACAGAAGATTCAGATGACACAATAGACCAGATAGATTTAATTGATATTTATAGGACATTCCATCCAAAAACAGCAGATTACACTTTCTTCTCAAGTGCGCATGGAACATTCTCCAGGATAGATCACATCTTGTGTCACAAACCAAGCCTCAGTAAATTTAAGAAAATTGAAATCATATCAAGCATATTTTCTGACCACAATGCTATGAGATTAGAAATGAATTACAGGGAAAAAAACGTAAAAAACACAAACACATGGAAGCCAAACAATACGCTACTAAATAACCAAGAGATCACTGAAGAAATCAAAGAGGAAATCAAAGAATACCTAGAGACAAATGACAATGAAAACACACCAATCCAAAACCTATGGGATGCAGCAAGAGCAGTTCTAAGAGGGAAGTTTATAGCTATACAAACCTACCTCAAGAAACAAGAAACATCCCAAATAAACAATCTAACCTTACACCTAAAGGAACTAGAGAAAGAAAAACAAACATAACCCAAAGTTAGTAGAAGGAAAGAAATCATAAAGATCAGAGCAGAAATAAATGAAATAGAAACAAAGAAAACAATAGCAAAGATCAATAAAACTAAAAGCTGGTTCTTTGAGAAGATAAACAAAATTGATAAACCATTAGCCAGACTCATCAAGAAGAAGAGGGAGAGGACTCAAATCAATAAAATTAGAAATGAAAAAGGAGAAGTTACAACAGACACCGCAGAAATACAGAGCATCCTAAGAGACTACTACAAGCAACTCTATACCAATAAAATGGACAACCTGGAAGAAATGGACAAATTCTTAGAAAGGTATAACCTGCCAAGACTGAACCAGGAAGAAATAGAAAACATGAACAGACCAATCACAAGTAGTGAAATTGAAACTGTGATTAAAAATCTTCCAACAAACAAAAGTCCAGGACCAGATGGCTTCACAGGTGAATTCTATCAAACGTTTAGAGAAGAGCTAACACCCATCCTTCTCAAACTCTTCCAAAAAATTGCAGAGGAAGGAACACTCCCAAACCCATCCTATGAGGCCACCATCACGCTGATACCAAATCCAGACAAAGATACTACAAAAAAAGAAAATTACAGAACAATATCACTGATGAATATAGATGCAAAAATCCTCAACAAAATACTAGCAAACAGAATCCAGCAACACATTAAAAGGATCATACACCATGATCAAGTGGGATTTTTCCCAGGGATGCAAGGATTCTTCAATATATACAAATCAATCAATGTGATACAACATATTAACAAATTGAAGGAGAAAAACCATATGATCATCTCAATAGACGCAGGAAAAGCTTCTGACAAAATTCAACACCCATTTACGATAAAAACTCTCCAGAAAGTGGACATAGAGGGAACCTACCTCAACATAATAAAGGCCATATATGACAGACCCACAGCAAACATCATTCTCAATGGTGAAAACCTGAAAGCATTTCCTCTAAGATCAGGAACAAGACAAGGATGTCCACTCTCACCACTATTATTCAACATAGTTTTGGAAGTCCTAGCCACAGCAATCAGAGAAGAAAAAGAAATAAAAGGAATACAAATTGGAAAAGAAGTAAAACTGTGACTGTTTGCAGATGACATGATACTATACATAGAGAATCCTAAAGATGCCACCAGAAAACTGCTAGAGCTAATCAATGAATTTGGTAAAGTTGCAGGATACAAAATTAACGCAAAGAAATCTCTTGTATTCCTATATACTAATGATGAAAAATCTGAAAGAGAAATTAAGGAAACACTCCCATTTACCACTGCAACACAAAGAATAAAATACCTAGGAATAAACCTACCTAGGGAGACAAAAGACCTGTAGGCAGAAAACTGTAAGACACTGATGAAATAAATTAAAGATGATACAAACAGATGCAGAGATATACCATGGTATTGGATTGGAAGAATCAACATTGTGAAAATGACTATACTACCCAAAGCAATCTACAGATTCAATGCAATCCCTATCAAACTACCAATGGCATTTTTTACAGAACTAGAACCAAAAATTTCACAATTGTATGGAAACACAAAAGACCCCGAATAGCCAAAGCAGCTTTGAGGGAAAAAAGCAGAGCTGGAGGAATCAGACTCCCTGACTTCAGACTATACTACAAAGCTACAGTAATCAAGACAATATGGTGCTGGCACAAAAACAGAAATATAGATCAATGGAACAAGATAGAAAGCCCAGAGATAAACCCATGCACCTATGGTCAACTAAACTATGACAAAGGAGGCAAGGATATACAATGGAGAAAAGACAGTCTCTTCAATAAGTGGTGCTGGGAAAACTGGACAGCTATATGTAAAAGAATGAAATTAGAACACTCCCTAACACCGTACAGAAAAATAAACTCAAAATGGATTCGAGACCTAAATGTAAGACCGGACACTATAAAACTCTTTGAGGAAAACATAGGAAGAACACTCTTTGACATAAATCACAGCAAGATCTCTTTTGATCCACCTCCTAGAGTACTGGAAATAAAAACAAAAATAAACAAAAATAAAAAAAAAATAAACCTAATGAAACTTCAAAGCTTTTGCACAGTAAAGAAAACCATAAACAAGATGAAAAGACAACCCTCATAATGGGAGAAAATATTTGCAAACGAATCAACGGACAAAGGATTAATTTCCAAAATATATAAACAGCTCATGAAGCTCAATATTAAAAAAAAAAAACCCAATCCAAAAATGGGCAGAAGACCTAAATAGACATCTCTCCAAAGAAGACATACAGATGGCCAAGAAGCACATGAAAAGCTCTATAATTATCACTAATTATTAGAGAAATGCAAATCAAAACTACAATGAGGTATCACCTCACACCAGTAGAATGGGCATCATCAGAAATCTACAAACAACAAATGCTAGAGAGGGTGTGGAGAAAAGGGAACCCTCTTGCACTGTTGGTGGGAATGTAAATTGATACAGCCACTATGGAGAACAGTATGGAGGTTCCTTAAAAAACTAAAAATAGAATTACCATATGATCCAGCAATCCCATTACTGGGCATGTACCCAGAGAAAACCATAATTCAAAAAGACATATGCACCCCAATGTTCATTGCAGCATTGTTTACAATAGCCAGGTCATGGAAGCAACCTAAATGCCCATCGACAGATGAATGGATAAAGAAGATGTGGCACATATATACAATGGAATATTACTCAGCCATAAAAAGGAACAAAATTGGGTCATTTTTTGAGACGTGGATGGTTCTAGAGACTGTCATACAGAGTGAAGTAAGTCAGAAAGAGAAAAACGAATATCATATATTAACGCATATATGTGGAACCTAGAAAAATGGTACAGATGAACCGGTTTGCAGGGCAGAAATAGAGACACAGATGTAGAGAATAAACGTATGGACACCAAGGGGGGAAAGCGGCGGGGGGGGGGGGTGGTGGGATGAGTTGGGAGATTGGGATTGACATGTATACACTGATGTGTATAAAATTGATGACTAATAAGAACCTGGTGTATAAAAACATAAATAAAATTTAAAAAATAATAATAAAAAAATAAAATAAGATTAGAACTAAAAAAAATAAAATAAAATAGATGAACAACAAGGACCTACTGTATAGCACATGGAACTATATTCAATACCTTGTAATAAACTGTAATGGGAAAGAATCTGAAAAATAAAAAATATATATGTAAAAACATAATAATAATAAAAAAATAAAGTAGGTCCCCACTCCTCCTCCTTAGTCTCCTGTCCTTTTGCTTCAATGCACTGATCATGTATTTATTTGAATATTTATTTGTACATTGTCTGCCTCTCCACTAGACTGTAAGCACTGTTAAGACAGGGAACCAAGTCTGTTTCGTTTGCCATTACAAATTCAGACATTTTCCAGCATGATACAGAATAGGCTCTCAATATTCAATAAAATGAGTGAAAGAATGAATGAATGGGCAAATGCATGGGTGCTGGAATTCAGTCCTGGCCACTAACTTCTGATGTGACCTAGTGAAGTCACTCCCCTCTACCACAAGTTCTTTTCCCTCTACACAGCCTTAATTTCCTCTGCAGTATCCCAGGATGGGACTTCATACTTTTAAAAAAATCATCTCTCCAGACCACATGATATTAAAGGTCTCATCTGACTGCAAGAGCCTATGATTCTACCTCTGCTTGAAGGAGGTTCAAGATCTCAACGTTGGATAGATGTTACAGATCCTGAATACAGCATGAGAAACCAAGTAGTGGGAACAGGTGTTACAGCCATCTATGAAGGCCTGCTCTATGCCAGGTACCAGGCTGGGCATTTTACATGTGTTCTCTCACTCACTCCTCAAGCAACCCTGCAGTATGGACATTCTTAACTCTGTTTTGCAGATTTGCAGGTTGACATGCAGAAAAGTTAAACGTCTTGCCCACTGCTTCACAGCTACCTAAAGTTCATAGTCATCAACATCACTGAGTACCCACCATGCTGGGTATTATCAGCACATGGACCCAGTCTCCTAGGAGCTTGGAGTCTACTGGAGAAAAGAACAAAAGAGAAAACTTGTGCTTTCTCTACTCATTGTAAGAAGAACGTAGATGAGTGATCTTGGACCTGAGTGAGGCAGAGAAGAGCAGAAGGCAGATATCAATGGGACCCAAAAGTGTTTGGGGACCAGGGAGAGTGTTGATGGGCGTGGAAGGTTGAGAAGCGGCAGACTAAGAAAGAAGTCAAGAAATGTGGATGAAAAACGGATTGAGTAGAACTTTAAATATCTGGACTTCATTCTTTAAATCATCAGGAACCAACGTCCTAGTTTTGGATGTGCTGGTAGTTTAACTCGCATACCTCCTCATCTAGGAGCCTTCCCTGAACACCTGAGACCAGGTGCCTCGCCTGTGTTTGCATGGCAACCTGTGCTCACCCCTTTCCTAGCACTGACTATACCCTATTATAGCTGCTTCTTCATTTGTGTGGTGAGAGGAAAACATTCTCCCTTTAAACAAGAGCTAAGCAAAGCCACTGGGGGAGTGGAACAATTCATACTAGCCAAGGGAGGGCTTTGTTTAAGAAATAGCTGGGTGTCTCCTTGAATACAGAAGGTGAGGCACTCCAGGGCCTAAAAAGAGAGCGAGACTCTCCTGTTTTCCAGTACTGATCTGACCTGCTTTTCCCTATGGCTGCCCTCCCCCGAGGCTGGGAGAAACTGGGGAGACCTTTGGAGACAGAATAGCTGCTTGCTGAGGGGCTATATCCCCAGAGTCCTTCTTAGCAGTGGCTCAGGGATTCTGAGTTTCGTGCTCTGGAACCTATAAATGTGGGTGCTCCATGCTTGTCACAGCTCGTCGTTTTCCAAAAATGTCACAGTGATCCTTATATCCTTATTCTAAGCACAGTAAGTCAAATTAGTGAAAATCTCCTATTTCTACCAAATAAATATCCCCATTTCAATGGAGCAACACATTACCCAGATACATGACTGAATTAAATTTTGCTAGAACGCTGATCCTCATGTTGCAAGCTGTAAAATGTAAGCTGGTCACAAAGAAATGTTCAAAACTTTGCATTCAAATGTCACTCAGTGAGGTCAGGTAGCCTTCTTATTACTGAACTTTGTTCCTGGTAAACAAGAAGTGGAAAGAAAAAAAGACCGTGAAATCAAGCAGTGGCTGACACCCTCCTGTGGGGTGCAACCCCCTTCACTTCAGCAAACGCTCACTAGTTTCTGATGGGTACAGGGTCTCATGCCAGGTACGTGAGGGATACGAGATACTTCATTCACTGAAGAAGCTTGTATTCCCCTGGAGTTACACCTTCTTTGAAGAATGCTAAAGAAATAAAATTTCTCCCAGTTCTTATGTGGAAATAGCTATGGGCCATTTAAGAGATAAATACAAATCTCTCTCTCCTGGAAAAACCCAAAGAAATATTTAGGACCATTAAAGCATCACAATTCTGGCTCTGACTTCAAATAAACAGGACAAATAAACCCTCCTTTCTCTGCATTTCTTATTTAGCAAAGCCTTTATACAGCCTCTAAGAGCAAGTGAATTTCACATTTGCATCTTATTCCAAATGTGCTGGCATTTCACTAGATTTTTTAACTGTAGTTGGGCAGCACTGAACTGCCTGTTTGGGGATACAAAGCAGTATCTGCTCAGAGTTCCTAATTCTGGGTCCACATATACACACATATGAATGCACATATTTAGGATATCTATGATGAATATATTTTTGCTGGGATGAGGAGGGAAAAAACCAGAGACATGCCAGGTCAGTATCCAGTAATACCACTAGATCTCATTTAATGAGTGCTGACTATGTCTTAGGCACTTGGATTTATACTATATTTAATTCTCAGAGCGCTAATAACAATTGCTAACATTTACCAAGCACTTTCCATTCGCCAGGCTTTATTTTAAGAACTTGTGTATATGTCAGCTTGTTTAACGCGCTCATAGCCTTAAGTTGTGGCAGAGCCGGGATTCACACTCAGGCAGCTGGGCACCAGAGTCCAGGCCTGTAACTGCCTCCCAATGAAGCGCTACTGCAACCCCATGTGCAAATGAGGACACTGGGGCTTGGAGGGCTGGCTAGCTGGCCCAAGGTCACACAGCCTGCAAATGGTCAAGCTGGGCTCTCAAACTAGGTCATCTGTCTCCAGCTCCCAATCCTTTATGTCCTCATGGTATACTGGCCATGCTAGATTTATCTCTGTAGCACATGTGAGAAAGGAAAGCTTGTTGTGAGAGAAGCAGAGGTGGAGAAAAGTGGGAAATGTTTAAAGTATGAAGAGGTTGTTCTGAAAGTCCTTATAGATTGACTAACCACATAAGTTACTGTCTAAAGTTTTGAAAGTGAAATGGGCGCTGTTAATAATAATGCCAGGACAACAGGCGTAAACCAAGAGGTATGGTCACCACCAGAACTCTGATAAAATTGTGCCCATATCTCCATGAATCACCTTATTAGTTGAAGTGAGTAAAAAGATGCATGGGGGAAAATAACCCATATACCACTTTTTCTAGGTTAGGGGATCCTTACAAGTAACAAAAGTATAAATCATCTTGATAAGCAAACGATGGTTTTTTAGTAGTCCTCTAAAATCTATTTCAAAGTCACATCACAGGGCTTCCCTGGTGGCACAGTGGTTGAGAATCTGCCTGCCAATGCAGGGGACACGGGTTCGAGCCCTGGTCTGGGAAGATCCCACATGCCGCGGAGCAACTAGGCCCGTGAGCCACAACTACTGAGCCTGCGCGTCTGGAGCCTGTGCTCCGCAACAAGAGAGGCCGCGATAGTGAGAGGCCCACGCACCGCGATGAAGAGTGGCCCCCATTTCCGCAACTAGAGAAAGCCCTCGCACAGAAACGAAGACCCAACACAGCCATAAATAAATAAATAAATAAATAAAAAATTTAAAAAAAACAACGAAATCACATCACAGAGTAAGAAAACAAATTTTATTCAGGGAACTGAAATGATTGTCTGAAACCAGTTAATATTATTCACATCATATATTTGTCTAAAATACTTGAAAACAAATTAGATGTTTCAGACTCCTACAAAGATTTGTTAAATAGCATATAATAATTTCTCTCAAGAATAAATGAGGGAAATTTAAATTTATTTATTTATTTATTTATGGCTGTGTTGGGTCTTTGTTTCTGTGTGAGGGCTTTCTCTAGTTGTGGCAAGTGGGGGGCCACTCTTCATCGCGGTGCGTGGGCCTCTCACTATCGCGGCCTCTCTTGTTGCGGAGCACAGGCTCCAGACGCGCAGGCTCAGTAGTTGTGGCTCACGGGCCCAGTTGCTCCGCGGCATGTGGGATCCTCCCAGACCAGGGCTCGAACCCGCATCCCCTGCACTGGCAGGCAGATTCTCAACCACTGCGCCACCAGGGAAGCCCAATGAGGGAAATTTAAAGCAACTTTACCCTGGTCTTTGCTCCTCATCCTTCTATTGCCTCACATGATGGCTTGTTTCACCTTAATTTCTTTGCTTCCGTTTTATAAATCCTGTAACGGCAAGTACCTACCATTGTAAGAAGTCTCTAGAGAGAAGTTTAAACTTTAAAAGTGGAAACAGATGCTCATTCGTTTTGCAAAATGCAAAGCTTCAAACATGGAAAGTTTCCAGGTTGTAGAATATCCTTCAGGAAAATGAATCCTCACAGTTCAACTCTGTTACTGGTAACTCAAAGGTGAAACAGAGAAGAGGGGCTAACTCCTAGGAGCTTAAGGAACAAAATAAGTCCTTACTCTGGCAGGCTGGGAGGGGCAAACTATGTCAGACTGTAGAAGGGAAAACTCAGAAGAGGAGAAGTCCCACCAAGTCTTGAAAAAGCTGCAATAGAAAAAGTAATCACATGGTAAACTCCGTGGCCTGCAGGTGCATCCCTGCTGCTGTGCTAGTATATTCATTACGACATGAATGTAGACTATCTCTTAACCGTCTATATTTATTTTATAAGATTTTAGATTTATTATACTGGATGATACTTTTCTAGAACAGCATGTCTTCAAGAGTCACTGAAAAAAATATTTTTAGCAAGAATTATAATAGTTGTTGCAGGTAGTGGGAATACAGTGATGAAAAAGACATAAGCCTTACCCTTTAGAAGCTTACAATCTAGCGGGGAAGACAAGAAGTAAACAAGTGGACACACAAATAAATAAAGACTCTTAAACTCCATAACTAAATCTAATGGGAAAATAACATTCGTTTTGCTGGCATTCACGTTACAATCAACATTGCAGAAAAGCAGCTATTTTCTTCAAAGCTTAAAATAACATAAAACCATAGACGAGGAGCAACGGAATACATAATTTATGTACTAATAATTGTTTGTTAGTTCCCATAACCTTTTTTCTTTCAGCCTATTGGAAAGAGAAAGACGAGAAACAAGAAAAATGGAAGAATGCTAATGTATTTCTTCATTTCGGCTTTTCTTTTACTAATTGGCCTTTATTTTATTTTTGCTGCCGTAGGCTCTTTTCCATACTCTGTATCTTTATGTTTATCTTTATATCATTTATATCTTTATATTATTGCAATATAAATTATAATAGCTAATACTTTAACCCCCATTATTCTCACAGAGTATGGAGGAAATGATGATTAAAAAAAAAAGTCTAGGCAATGTGGACTTATTTAAGAAAGACCATGGTATTGTTGATTAGTTTAAATGTGGAGGTCAGGCAGAAATATTCTAGTCTCTCCACGCAGCAATCTCTCTGTAAACACCCAAAGAGCTATTATCATCAACATTAACACAGATATTTCTTCTCTAGTTTGTTCCCCTTGTGAAAGGCATAAACATTTTTATTAAATACATGAGTGAAATTTCATAAGATTGGGTGTTTCTGAATATACGTACACAAGGATTTTTCCCCACCCTTTTAAAATAAGTTAAATATTTCTGTTTCCAAAGCTTTCCAAATACACACATCCTAACAAATTGGTTTGTGATGATATGAGACTAGGCAGCTTGCCCATAATTGAAGACATTTTGCCAACAAGTCACAGGCTGCCAAGAGAAGCGGTGACAGCGCTCTGAATATGAGTGTATGATCCCTATGTAAATACCCAGGCTTTCTGCCCTTTTTGAAGCAATGATTCAAGCCCATATGACTGGCAGATACCTTAATTAATCATGGCACCTTGTGATGGCCATCCTTAAGGATGACTGCTATCTCAGCTCCGAGCTAATATTCATTTCCCACCCCATTCTTTGACGTGACCCATTTCGTTTTGTCATGACCACATTGTTGAGAACTGAGGCACCAAGAAAATTTCATTTAAATTACAACTCATCTCTTTTGTGGTCCTTTCTGCAGAATTTATGTCAACAATGAATTTTCACTTTTCGCTAGCTGTTTTCTGCATTCGCGGTGTGAAGATATGCATATGTTTTCTCTCTCAAACTTGGATGGCATTATGACTTAAGAAAATCAAAGTTCTTTCGAAATTCATAATTAAAGACCAAAAATAAGAATCCTTGAAATGACAAAAAAATGGCAGGTTCTTCATACTGTATATGGGGTTTGTTCCTCCTGAAAAGAAGGAAGTAAATCGCTACTCCTTTGGAACACTTTTTCAGGCTATTAAGGAGAGATCTCTTATGCTAGAGTAGTAATTTATTAAATGAATTCCTAGTGGCCTGAGAGACTTAATGCACCTACTAACAGGAGCACTTTGCTGCCTTCTCATTAATAGTTCTTGCCTAGTACATAAAGTTCATAAGAGGCAGCAGTTAGCCCATCACAGCTCTTAAGAGCAAAATCTTATTCTTCGGTGAGATTGATTATTGACTTTGGGGGCAAGTTTTCTGACTTAACAATCACTGGAAGAAGGGTTCATGCTATAACTCCATCAGCCTCATCCTTTCCTTCCTCCATTCCATCTCATAATATTTACAGCTGCATTTGGAGTTATCTCTGTAACTTTTCATTTGAAACTGTCAATGTTTAAAAAGCCTCCACTGGCCTCCATCCCTCTCCATTAACAGATCCCCATCTAGTTGCCATGATATTCTCCAGATTCTTATATCACCATCAATGGTTCTCAACCTTTTGTCTGTACCAACACAACTCCCATAAATAAGAAAGGCTCACTCAAGTGGCTGGGGCATCAGAGGTTGGCGGCAAAGCATATAGAGTCAATGCGGATGGGTGCCATTTTTAGAACCCCGCCCCAAATACTTTTTTTTTTTTTTGGTGGCGTTGGGTCTTCGTTGCTGTGTGCAGGCTTTCTCTAGTTGTGGCGAGCGGGGGCTACTCTTCGTAGCAGTGTGCAGGCTTCTCATTGCAGTGGCTTCTCTTGTTGTGGGGCACGGGCTCCAGACACGCAGGCTCAGCAGTTGTGGCTCACGGGCCTAGTTGCTCCACGGCATGTGGGATCTTCCCAGACCAGGGCTCGAACCCGTGTCCCCTGCGTTGGCAGGCAGACCCTCAACCACTGCGCCACCAGGGAAGCCCTGTCACATTTTCTAATAAGGGTTTTATAGCTGATGCTGCCAAAGATAACACACAAGTTACATTTTGCCAGGCACTCACAGAGCTAATCTAATTAGTTGCTTGAAACACTTAACAATAAATATGTGTCCTCATTTACTTACTCTAAGAAGGTATGTTACACTAACAAAATATGTATATAATTGTAATTTATATAATAATTCATCAGTGATAAGACACTGTGTAGAATCAGGGGAACAAATGTCATCCAAAGCTATGTTCCCACACCGCCTGGCATGGTTCCTGGGCTTCTTATGCAGTAATAAGGAGAGGGGTGTGGGCCAGGAACTGGCCAGAGCAGCAGCTGTGAGGCCAGATCAGCTCTGGCTGGGCTGGAAAAGCAGGTGGAAGACTTGGGCTCTGGGCAGCTTCAGGCTAAGTGAGCCCTGCTTGAAACCAGTGCTGTGGTCTTTGGTATCTTAGGATAAGGAACATGAGTGGCAAAGAGTTAAAGAAGCAGTGTATCAAATTACAGAGATTAAAGAATTCCGTTATAAATCCAATATAATGTAAAGACAAATGACAGTTCTTTGAGAAACAAAAGGAAGTCCTTAGTCAAGAACATCTGAATGGTGTTCATGAACTCTCTATAAAAGTGTGTGAAACACTTAGGGGTTTTTTTTGGTGGGTTGTGTTTTAGTAATCATGGAAGTAATACATGCTCAAAGCTAATATTCATTAATAAAGGAAAAATCATAACAATGCCTATAATCATACCAATCAGAGATAAAAATTATTACATACTGCCATTTGACCTTCCAGTATTTTTCCTACATGGATAGACTATATAAATTTTTACTGAAATCCTATATGCTTCAGAGTATGTTAGAGCATTTTAAGGACTTTTTTTTAACTTGGCAGTACAATTGAACATTTTATCTTTATACATTTTAGAAACAGAAGAATAGTCCAGAGACACAGTTTTCATTTGTAAAAAAAAAAAAATCAACTAGTTTTTTTCTAATAAACTTCTTCCAGTTAACTTGCCAATTTTTGCAGGGTTTTTAAAAATCCACTGTTTTACATAATTATCAGGTAACTCATTCTAGAGCAATGGAATCCTTCCATAAATTTCTCTTGCTCTTCATTTTACCACTCCTCGCAGAATGGCAATAGGTTACAGGCTACTTTATGAGTAGTTTTTCACTTCAGTATAGGGCTGATGGTTCCTGCATAAAAATTACCTATAACCTTCTGGATCTATCTTTCAAGTAGCTATGCATATGATTTAATATGCTGGCCCAGGAATATTAGAGTCAGCTAAATATATGGATTGTATGTGTCAGCTCTTTCTCATAAATAATAATGTTATACTTTCTCTCTCAAAACAATTGGCTGCCACAATGACAACTGATTGTAGGAAAAACAAAGAGGGTTCCTTGTGATGGACCCTTAATAGGTCTTAAATAATAAAAATTACAACGTGATAAGCCCAGAAGCATAGCAATTACATTTCCCTTGTTTAGAATGTAACCCAAATTCTCGCATTAATTCCATGCTGTGTGTTTAAATTTTGGTTCACTGAGGCTTACTGATTAGACCAGATATATCTTGTAGTCTTTCTTTCAGTATCTAACTAACTGTGATGTTGGACTGAGTAACTATTCCCTCCAGAGCCCTGATGTGGCATCTGGAGAAACAGCTGCTCTGTTTCATACTGGAGAAACATTCACGTAATGAAATGTTTATGTTTAAAACTAGATATGGATATTTTACATACAGTTTTTATGTAATGAAAAGGGTATGTTATTTTAAGAAATCATTAAGTATTTTAATGTTTAGTCATATTTTCATTTTGCATAATAAGACTTTCTCAGAAGCTGATGCCACCCAGATCCCAACCCACCCCATCCGCCTGAAGCAACTGTGTTTTCTAGCACCTGTGAAGACAATGACGGCTTCAGCTGTGCACCAAAGCAGCCAGCCAGGCAGGCACCACAGACCCCTGTCTCACACAAACAGGGGCTTCTAACACTGGGCCTCTGGCTGCAGCGCTGATCCAATCCGAAGCATAGCTCACAGCTTTTAGGGCTCTGCACCTTAGAAACTCAAGGATGCGTTTTTGTAGAGTTTTTAAAATTAAAACCACACATTTGCAATACAAACTGCAGAGAGGAAAACCCAAAACAATTATTGTGCTCACTTCCAGCTTTTAACTTACTCAAGGGGGATACCTAGAGCTCCTCTTGATTTTATTTTATTTTTTAAAAATTTATTTATTATTTGATATTTATTTTTGGTTGGGTTGGGTCTTCGTTGCTGCGCGCGGGCTTTCTCTAGTTGCGGCGAGCAGGGGTTACTCTTCGTTGCAGTGTGTGGACTTCTCATTGCGGTGGCTTCTCTTGTTGTGGAGCACAGGTTCTAGGCATGCAGGCTTCAGTAGTTGTGGCTCGCAGGCTCAGTAGTTGTGGCTCGCGGGCTCCAGAGCACAGGCTCAGTAGTTGTGGTGCACGGGCTTAAATGCTCTGCAGCATGTGGGATCTTCCCGGACCAGGGCTCGAACCCATGTCTCCTGCACTGGCAGGCGGATTCTTAACCACTTCGCCACCAGGGAAGTCCGAGCTCCTCTTGATTTTAGAGCCTCTGGACTGCTTGCTGCTGAGTCCTGCAGATGACAGTGAACCCGTCTCTTTCATAAACCCTAGACCAACTTCAGAAGCACAGCTGATTTGGATGGGGACTCTTGATGAGCATATTTCTATTAGGGTAAATATAAAGGTCACTTTAGGGATACAGAGAATCTTAGACATAAAACTAGTTTTGGCAAAGCCAGCACTCAGAAAGGACTTTCTCACCATCAACTGAGCCTATTAACTCACCCGTGGGCACACCGGTCCTTTCCATCTTAGACTGAAAGTCACCCCTCTCTCTGCCTAAGGTTGATGTCTCCCCCCTCCACCTGTTCCTGGACCCCAACCATTTGCCCTTCTCATGAGCCCCCTCCCTGGATGATCTGCTCACTCCCTTTCCCATATCACACCTTCAACCCCTCTCTATGGACCCCTCAGCTTGAGCCAACTCTAATCTACCTTTAGAACTAAACAAAACCAAATCCAAAGACCTCTCCACCCGTCTCACTTTCCCTCAGCTACAGCCATTCCAGCTCTCTCCCCATCACAACCAAACTTTTTCTGAGTAGTGGAACATACTTGCTGTCCTTGTTTTCTCACCTCCTACCCATCCCTCAAAGCTGTGTCACCCGTTCTAACTGGACTCTCTACTTTCCATGTCATGTGGCTTCATCTAATGGCTACTTTTCAGTTCCTCCTTAACTGGACCTTTCCACAGCACATGACACTGTCAAATGTTCTTTTTCTTGAAATTGTCTCTCTTTTTGTCTTTGGTGACTGTCTTCTCTTGGTTGTTTCCTCCTACCTCGTTCAAAGCTCCTATTCTTCATCAGTCACGTAAATACTGATGCTGTGGTTATGTGCTGTCTCTCGTCCTTTCCTTTTCTCACTCTACACACTGTGTCTGGGCCATCTTATCTTTCCTGTGGCTTTAATTAGCATATGCCAATGACCCCCCAGACCTTTATCTCCAGAACAGATCACTCTCCAGAGGTGCAGATATACATCCCCCATCCAACTGCACATCTCACCACAAAGACCTCGAACTCAACATGTCCAAACTGGAGCGCATCACCTCCCTGGCCCTGCTAATGGATTTCTTCTCTTGTGCACCCTTCGTGAATGAATGGCACCACACATGGAGTTGCCTGTCAGGTCATACGTGACCCCTCCCCCTCCTTCACCCCACATCCCTTAAAAACCAGGAGCCAGTGAAGAGGAACCATATCACTTTGCAGGGTACCATCATTTTGTCTAAACAGAACTACCTCTTCTCTCTTGCAATTCTTACCCTGAGGTAGCTTGTTTAGAAAAGAGAAGAAGAAAAAAAACCGTTCTTTTCCTTGGCTAGAGACTGGCAAGAGGTAGATTAAAATAAAAAGCCACAGCAGCGCTGTACCGCTGAGCTGGCATCTCTTTCCTGCCTGCCACTATGGTCGGAGGACCACGTACAGACAGAGAGCAAACAGCAATGTCACTCTCCTGCTCCTCGAGCTAGTTGAGAATTTTAAATTAAAAAAAAAAAAAAAATCATAGATTGGCTGCAAAAAAGAATTCCAGGTACTTGAAAACTAGAAAAATTTGCCAGATACATGATTGTCAAGGAAGTAGAACACGGCATTGGACATTTTTTATGAACGTCTAGATCTACACTGTCTAATATGTTACTCCTAGCCACCTAAGGCTATTTAAATGTAAGTTAATTAAATTTAATTTAATTTAAAGTTGCATTCCTCAGTAGCACGAGCCATAATCCGAACACTCAGCAGTCACATATGGCTAGTGGCTACTGCATTGAATGGTGCAGAATAAAACATTTCCATCATTGCAGAGAGTGCTACCTGACAGTGCTGACCCAGAAAAATATAATTACAGACATGAGAACGGTAACTAAAACAAAGAGAGGTAAGATTGAATGAGAGGAAAAGGCCAGTGGTGGATCTGCTCTGTCAGGAGCTGCGCCTTTAGCCTGTATGGTATAAAGGTGGTGCCGACAAACAACTAGCAGCAAGTCTCAGGGGAAGCCCAGGGAAGGGCTGCCCGTGAATTCGTGGAATGATGGAGCTCACAAGACTAGCCTTTTGTTTGTTTGTTTTTCATACCATGCAGCATGCAGGATCTTAGTTCCCTGACCAGGAATTGAACCTGTGCTCCCTGTAGTGGAAGCGCGGAGTCTTAACCACTGGACTGCCAGGGAAGTCAAGACTAGCCTTAATAGTAGCATCCTCTGGTTTCTTCTCAGATCACATCTCTTCCCTCCTGAGCGGCAGTTGTCAGACACTCAGAAGAGCTGGCATGGATTTTAAGTGTACCAGTAATCTGCTGACAAGTATATATAAAGCAGTAGTTTGTGCATAATTAGCAATTTTATGCACTAGGCTCTTCCTATCATAACCACATTATCATGGATTTGCATTCTAATATGCCTTATTGAGTTAAAGACGAAAGGAATAGCCAGTAAATGACCCACACCTATATTTCTCTAGAAATACACTCTCCATGATGGCAGGATTATGTCTAGTTTTCCCTAGCACTTAGAACAGTGCCTGGCATGAGTAAGGAATCAATACATATTTGTCGCATGAAAATACATTGTGCGTGTGAATGCCATCCAGCCGTACACCTCGAGAAAGAAAAGCTTGAAAAGACTCAGCCTACAAAATAAAACATGTCCTCTTAGTATAATATTTAAGGATCTGAGACCTGCTTCCAAGCTATGACAGACATATCTTCCTCTTATTCACCTATCTGTCCTAGGTTCCTAGGCTCCAGAGCCACTGGCCAACATCCTTTCCTCCACAAACACCACACACTTTCATCCCTTTAGTCCTCTGTTCATGCAGCTCCCCCATCTGGGAATCTCTCCCCACTTCACTCCTCTTCCAACCCCCCAATAATCAAAATCCTACCCACCTGTTAAGACTGTTCATCTAAATCATACACATCTCTTTACTTCTCATCATGTCCTAGGAATTTACTTGGCACTAGTGCCATTTTGTTTTGATGGAGTTTGAATCCTCTGCACACCACCTCCTCCTATACACAGTAAATCCTTTGTTCATTCTTCCTTGTGGTCCCCTCAGAGCCCAATGTGGTACCTGTGGGCATACTGCCCAATAATTTCTCCTCAAACAGCATCGTTTAGGAAATGGGCCTTGGTTCATCACACAATCTTAACAGTATAGTTGTCAAATATGAAAATGAATTCTGATGACAACTGCTAACTAACATTTATTGGGCACTTACTCTATGAATAGAACTACACAAATAGTTCATATAATCCTGACATAGGTGAGGTAACTTGCCCAAGGCCACATGGATTTAGGTGGCAGAAAGGAATTCAAACCCACATCTACCTCTTTTCTTCCCACTGATTTTTATGTTTTCTTTTCTTTGCACTGTGTTTTATCATCTGTAGTAAGTGTGGATAGGTTTGATTTTTTCACTTTGAAGATATTACTCTTGATGCTGTCTATAAAATATGAATGATTATTACCCACAAACGACTTTCAACCTCTGCCATATGTTTTTCCTATGGACATTAACTCCAAAATGTTTGAAAGCATTTTTAACTACAGGATGTGGACTACAGCCTATTAATATTTATCACTCTCTCTGTCTACTGTAACCTTTACCATCAAGGGGAAACTCGTGCTTAATTTTTTTCTGTGACTAGATAATGCCTCAGAGTTATTTTTGAATCACGCAAAAAATAAACTCATCCTTTATTGTGAAGAAATATTTATCCTCATGCAGTTTTTGTTTGTTTGTTTGTTTGTTTTTTGCTGCATCACATGGCACACAGGATCTTAGTTCCCCGACCAGGGATCAAACCCATGCCCCCTGCAGTGGACGTGTGGAGTCTTAATCACTGGACCACCAGAGAAGTCCCTCTCATGCAGTTTTTTAGTAACTGATGTGAGTTAAAAGCTCCCTCAGTATCTCCAAGGTGAGCAGAGAGGTGCATTACCCAGTGCAGGTTACCCTCCTAACTTAAGGTCACTCTTCTTTGGGGAGGTGGGAATGAAAATGGGCATAGCATTTTAGCTGCTGAACATTATTTGCTGTTTATGAAGCCAGGTAAATTATACGTAAGTAGACCCTAAACATTCTACTAACACCACAACTAAGCAGCAGAGTATCAAAATGATTAAACCTTAAGCAACTATTAATTAGAGTCAAAAAATCTAAAGGCAAGATTCAAAAACCTTATAAAGCAGAAGGGCAATAAACTTCTTCCGACGGGCAGTAAACTTAATTCACAGCACTTTCTTGTCCTTCCTTATTCTGTCAGTTGTATGTAACTCCTTGAAGTAGGCTTTGTAAATGTCTTCCAACTTCTCCTCATTGTATGACACAGATGCTTTGCCTTATTCCTAACATTGCATTTAACAGACCTATTATGTTGATAGATTGGACTTTTTAAATAGTATACTCAATGTTAGAATATAGGCCTCATTGGTTTATTCTTTTCCAATTATTGGTTGAGATGACACTATGGTTTGTGTTATAAAAACACTAAACACTAGATTTATATATATATTTAGTTGCTACATGTTTTAAAACTCATTCATCAAAATCACAATACAACCTAGCTATTTTCCTTACTACAAATAGCTATTTTGGTTTACATCAATGATGTCTCTGGAGATTTTAAATCTAAAAGAGATTTAATTTTTCATTCAAAAATCACTTTTTTTACCAACACTTTCCTCCCTCCAAAATCTAGGAAATGTGCCAAGATTTTCAGAAAATATATTTACTTATTCTTTGAATGTACTTGGAAGGAGATTAAAGCATAGAAAAATAAAAGCAGATGAATAGGACTTGTGGGCTGAAAGAGGTATATTTGGTTCATTTTGTTGTCACTTCCAAGAAAGAAAGAGAGAAAAAGAAGGAAGGAAAGAAGACAGGCTCAAAAACTTAAGACAATGATTTTAATGTTTCCTAAATCTATGCCTTAATCAATTACATCTATCGAATTCTTGAATGGACTTCTTTGTCTTAATATGTATATAAATACTACCCTGTTTTGTATTTTGTTGGGGCATTGAAGTAATTTTCTAAAGGGAATATTTCTAATGCTAACACTGGGATTTTATCAAGATAGGAACTATTGGAAGTTATAGTTTGTTATGTATCTAACTGGATGATCATTGGTTCATTAAAAGTACAGAAGATATTAGGTTTTGTCACCCAAAGGTCCAATTAAAAAATATTTGGCCACTAAATTCCTTCAGTTTAGGCATCATGCAGAATATTCACAAACATTTAGAAATGTTTGGACTTTGGTATGAAGCTGCCTACTGGGTTTTCTGAGTAAAAAAAAGGATTGACATGTACACACTGCTATATTTAAAATGTATAAACAGCAAGGGCCTACTGTATAGCACAGGGAACTCTGCTCAATATTCTGGAATAACCTAAATGGGAAAAGAATTTGAAAAAGAATAGATACATGTATATGTATAACTGAATCACTTTGTCGTATACCTGAAACAAACACAACATTATTAATCAACTATACTCCGACATAAAATAAAAAGTTTAAAAAAATTAAAGGTTATCAATCACTTAAGACAAAACATGAAAAATCAATATGTGTAACAGAAAACGGTTTGGGGGGATCAAAAATTCCAAAATGTTTATTTTTCCTCTCAGAATGTATAAGGTGATTTCAAATGGCAAATTATTACACCTTAGGGCATGCATGGAGGAGGAGAAAAGCAATTAAAAACCAGTGTAATAAAATTAGTTTCCATTTCAAGCACTTGATATATGCAGTGTGTTTTCAGGATATGACTAGTATTCACAAATAATCACTTTTATAAATCTAAGGACACCTAGAATGAAAGAGGTGAAATAAATTTCCTAAGGGACTTAAAAACTGAGTCTTAGTTTCTTCATCTGTTAAAATGGAGTAGTAGCAGCAATTACTTTATTGGGTTATTATAAGAATTAAATGGAATTTGTATATACCTTGCTCTGACCAGTGAAAGCACTTGGTGTTTTTTCACCAAGGCCACTCAGTAGGGAGTTTGGTATTCCTTTCTTCCTGGTCCCAAGGCCCCACCCTCTTTCTGCCACACCACCCATAATACTCTGAGCACAAGGAATGGAAGCTTAATAGCTCCTGAAGACATTTAGAAACTTCAAATACTTTAACAGGGTCCTAATTTTTAAAGGTCAAATAGTAAATTATGAGCTGCCACTTGGAATTCTAACTACAGTAGAGAGTATTTCTTACCCTGAAGCCTTAGTGAGAACAAACTCCGGCTTCCAACAGTGGGCAGGTACATTGGTGCTATGATGGTTAACTCTATAATGGGGCATCATTATTAAAGGACTCAAATAAAAATTATCATTCCATGGGTGAAGGTGATAAATTCTATAAAATAATATTTAAATCATTGTTTACAGACTCTCCATGAGCCAGAGATCCCCATGAAATACAGAATACAGTAAGCCAAATTTACCAATACGTATTATGTGACTATGGGGTAAATCATGTCAGAGAGCCACTGGAGAATACTAGCACAGGCTCAACTACAAAAAAGTCGAAAGAAATTCTTATTGAGTCTAAGGTAGTTACAGACAAAATTACTAATATATAATTATCAACAAAGTAGAGGAACATAAAGTAAAATGAGATAGGTGGTCTAATTTTCCTCATAACTTAACACACAAGTATATTTTGTGGATTTGAATGCACACTTTGTCACATTTCAACGACACCAGGGCTGAGAACAATGGAGGGGGAGCTACAGCTGATGTTGACCTGCGGCTAGCGATGCAGTTGCCCCTAGGTGCATGTATGCAAACGTGGATGCCATTCCTGGTGGCACAACTGCAGAGCCGCAAGCCCACATTTCAGCTTACAAACCACTTAATGACCATTTGAAAAAAGAATGAGACGCGTCTGGAAACCTTCTGCAGTCAAGTAAGATCAAGATAGTACCAGCATCTAAACTCGTAGAAGGGTTTGGATGAAATCCAGAGATGACAGAAGTGCTCTCAGACAGGCTGCATTAGCCATCCTCCTGCCGACCATGACACTGTGAGGATGGACCCGAGTCCAAAAGTGACTCAGAAGAGTCTGCTTAGAAAAATGCTGAAGGATTACCTCATACTTGCTTAACTTTACTTTTATAGTTATGTATGTCTGAGTGATAAGTCATAAACATCTATGTATAAATAAGTCTAAGACAGCTCTGTCAATAAGTTGAAAATAAAAATCATAATGGAAAAGCAGGCCCCATGGTCCTGCTGACCATGACACTGTGAGGATGAACGCGAGTCCAAAAGTGACTCAGAAGAGTCTGCCTAGAAAAATGCTGAAGGATTATCTCATACTTGCTTAACTTTACTTTTATAGTTATGTATGTCTGAGTGATAAGCCATAAACATCTATGTATAAATAAGTCTAAGACAGCTCTGTCAATAAGTTGAAAATAAAAATCTTAATGGAAAAGCAGTATCGTGTACCAGCTGAACATTTCTTCTTTCTCAGTGGCACTTACTAGTGGTCTTACCCTTTATGGCACCTAAGACTTGCAATATATTTCACACCTTCTTCACCTTGTCTCCTGACCCCTCAAGCACTCCTTCTTTTAAGATAAACCCTACTCTCATCCTCCTGCCCTCTCCTACTTCTTAATTTATGGCCCTTATGTTTGGTCTCATAATAATTTGGCCCCATAAACCGTAAATAAAGGTTAAGGGGAGATACTTAAAGTTACACGACTGAGATTCAAATTCCGGTTTTCCTGGTTGCTGGCTGTGTGGCCTCGGGGAAATTATCAAAAATCCGTCTTTACTTAAGTTTCCTGAGCTGTAGAGGGCAAATAATGATAACATCTACCTCATGGGGTTGTCGGGAAGATTAAAAGAGAACATACATGCAAAGTACTTTGAACTGTCCTGGGTACCATATTAAATATCCTTTAAAGTGTTGACAACTATACGTTTTAATGTTGTTGTCTGTAATCAAGTCAAGGCGGTAAGCTTTTTTCTAACAGATCTGGAATACAATTTTAGTTCATGAGTCACAAATTGTTCTTCTATGTCCTGCATCTCTACTTCCTACCTGCCAATATTGCCCACCGGATCTGTGGTAAGGACTCGTGTTCCTTCAACACAAGACCTTCTATTGGCTACAGGTTAGTTTGTTCAATTTCCACAAGACCTCTTTGAGGGGGTTTTATTAACCTCACGTTTCAGATGGCAAAACAGACCTGCAAGAGTTCAGTGACCTGACTACAGTCACTGAGCCCGGTGTGGGGAACTGGGATTTGTATCCAGGTCTTTGTGATTCCACAGCCTTAATGGTCTTCCCTTCCTTCCACGTGATCCACACATATCAACAGAACAGAAGAAAGACAAGACATGTGACCATTGTAGAGTCACAAGTTTCCTTCTAGATCAAGTGACTGTAATTCTCAGTGCTCTCTGGGATTCAAATCCAGTCGGAACAACCCTGGAATGACTGTTTTTTTAAAATTTTTATTTTAAATTGGAGCGTAGTTGATTAACAATGTTGCATTAGTTTCAGGTGTACAACAAAGTGATTTAGTTATGCATATACATATATCTATTCTTTTTCAAATTCTCTTCCCATTTAGGTTATTACAGAATATTGAGTAGAGTTTCCTGTTATACAGTAGGTCCTTATTGGTGATCTATTTTAAATATAGCAGTGTGTACATGTCAATCCCAGACTCCCAATCTATCCCTCCCCCGACCTGTTTATATCACTTGTGGAATGACTATTCTTAAATAATCCACTCTTTTTTTGCCTTTCTAGTGGTAGAAGGTAAACATAATCTTTAGGGAAGAAATAATCATTTCCAAGGACAAAACCATGGGTCATATATTTGTATTAAATATATCTAAAAGGCAGTGTGTCTAAAATGCAACAAAGAGGGAAGTTACTATTTGTAGGATAGGTTATCAAAATATCTTTGTATGTTGTCTAGTAGCACACCATACACTAGCATGCATATGATAAGTATATTCATCATAGTTTGATTAGCTTTAATCGCAAGAATAGATTGATATTTTGTAAGCTTTAATTGCAGGAATAGGTGATATCCCTCCACAATTCAGATTAGGAAAATACAGCCAAAAGAAAATCATAATTCAAATACTGTGTCATTTTAATACTTCCAGATGCCTTCACAAATTATAATATTTAATTCATTTCTGCAAAAGAAAACCTAAATGAGCATGTAAACTTTTATTTTATAAAATATTTGCATTTATAGTTTTATATAAAAGGAAACAGGAAAGCCATAGGACTTGAATAACAACAAAACCACACCCCAAGGTGAACTTCTGATAAAAAGAAATTTGGTTTCCCGCTTCTTGGTGTGAAAGGCATGCTCTCCTTCAAACACAAAGGGCATGGAGTTCCTGCAAATTCCCTGAGACCAGGAAATGCCCTGGTAGAACCAACTGATACAACTTCAGTGTTCAGTTTCCTTAGGCACGTGAGAAAGTTCACTTGGTTCTTCATTCATTCAACAATATTATCGAACACCTACAATGTGCCAGAAAATACACCAGAACTACGGAAGTACTAAGCCGGGAACAACTCTATTGGGGGCGAACCAGATGTGCTCACAGCCTCGGGGAGGTCATAGTAAAAAACCAGACCATATTGCTCTGTGACTTTCTTCTAAAGGGCATTATGGTATTCACAGATACCATCTGTTTCCCAGACCTTTCACAGGGTGTGTTTAGGTAACACTGTTCACTGGACTCTTTTACAGACGTGAGAGCAGCAAAGGGGTAAAAAGAAGTGGTTAGACAGCTACTCACCAAGAAAACCAAGACTGGATTGGATTCAGCGCTTCTGATTTATCAGTCAGGATTTAGAAAGAAATTAAATGTATATTCTTCACTCAAAATGGCTATTTTTGCAAATACTATTATGTAGATTGATTAATTTCCAAAATGAAGTTGAAGTTAAATTGATGGAGCTCAGCGGATGTAAAAGAATGCACACGGAATATATACAGTTCATGACTGGTGCTCATTTTTCAACCAAGAGACAGATGAGATTCCACAGACATCCTGTTAATGGTACATGGATATAATAAAGTAGAGAAGGTGGGCCAAAAAAGTGTCCATAATTACATGAAGGCACTCTGTCCTCAGAGTAATTCTAGGGTAGGGGAGGGAGGGAAGTAAGTTTTTCACTTAAAATTGTTCAAGATTCCTCTTTTAAATTAAAAAGTCCTCAGTGGGACAGCGTATGACCTGGAATGAGACTAAAAGGTATTCATTTTCCAGATTCAGTTGACAGACTTTAAAGGCTGCCTTAGGTCAAGTGATTTTATTTATGATATAAACCACCCTACTCTTTATCAAACGCTCCTTACTCGGGATTTCTACTGCATGCTCGTATTTTCCCTTTTTTAAAAATACATTTTAGTGCTGTTCACCAATATTACTGACTTTTCTATTATTGACTTTTTCGCTGACAGATCAACGAAGTCTTGAAGCATACGATTTTAGAGCTGACAGATTAGGTTTTCATACCATAATGCTGGCCCCTGCAGAACCCTGGGGCTGGCTGGAGCTTTAGTTTATGAACAAAACTATTCTAAGGCTATGTCTTGAAAACCATGAATCTAAGTTGAAATTTAGGACAGTATAGAAAGATGGGTCTTTTTTTTGAAGATGCCACGTATCTTAGGTATACTTTCTAGGATCTGACATCAGACAAAAAGCTGGGATTAGAGGACCTGGGAATAACCTCAACTGTCTATCACCAGCCCAATGTCACGGCGGGTGTGCCACACACTCTAGGCTCCTCAGTGTCTTAACTACACAATTTCTGAATCCATCTAGGACATCCTCAGGTCCCTTTTCATTTCTAAAAATCAAAAATGTAGCTATTGCTTCCTAATATTTACTCCACATCTTCCTTGCTTTAAATTTACTTTCCTTTCATCTTGTATTCAGCGTGAATAAAAACAGCTATTCATCATCATCAAAACATATCACATGATGCCATTTATACAGAACCCAAAACACTATTACAAAACTTCTTTGAATTAATGTTCGGGGCTTCTTATCATGTGCTAATTATCGTGTTAAGCATTTACAAGCATTATTCCATTTGCTCAAGGTCCTGAAGGAAGAAAGTAGTAAGGCTGGGATTCCAATCTTTAGGTCTCAGGACCCCTGAGATGCTGCTTATCTATAGTTGAATCACAACAACCTTTGGGGGGAGATTCAGGGACTCTGGCAGCCACAGCAGGATCCCATACGGAGAAACTCCACATATGACCCTGCCTACCACCTAATATACACCACCACCCCACCTCCCACTTGGGGGGCGGGGCCACAATTACTGGCACAGAATCGCATACTATCATCCTCAGAAGTATTTTTTTAGTCAGAAGCGGGGTGGGGGGAGAAGGGAGAAAGCCACAACATACATGTATATAACCATCACACAAAAGCATCCAAGCAAACATCATTAAGGATTTATTTGCATTTTGCAGGCAGTGTGGGAAGTCTGGCTTTCTCCTTTCTTCTGAGGTCGCACTCTGATTTCCCATGCTAACCATAATGCTCCAGTACCCTAAACATTTATATATTGTCCATTTAAATAACGCACATACTCTGTCCCATTCATCGAAATGTAAACGATCACAAAAGAGTCAAGGCGGGAACCCGGTGAAAGCTGTTAACGTTTATTGAACAGAGGACATATGTTTGCAAATTACAGCGTTGCACGAGCACACAGTCCAGGGTTCATAATGCTGTTCCAATTCGGCTCTCCAAAGGGCCTTCTCACACAGTCCCTTTTTAAAACAGTAACTGAAAGGAAAAAGGTGTCAATTGCAGTTACATGCACAAAACCACATGGCAACTTTCATTTAGAATGAATCTCTGCTCTACTACTTAGATGGACACAAGGTGATTTTTCAGGTCCATGCACACGTTTTTGTACGGTCAGAACTTTTCAAAGAATAATGCTTTCATAACCCATAGAGTATCTCAGAATAGTGTCGAGTTTAGCAAGCAGGGCAACAACTTCAGTGAACAACAGAATTTCTAACATTTGCCCCAATCAATATCCTACTTTGCCCTCAAGAAATTCAACACAGCACTTCATTTTTGGAATAACAAGGGAAAATTCATCTGACAAAGGACATGATACGGAATACACCTATAAAAGGTATTTCTCATCTCAAACAATGTTTAATAGTCGACTTCTATCCTTTTGTTCCAGTGGAAGAAATTTTGGTCAAATTGTCAAAAAAAATACCACCAGGCTCTTGAGGTAGACTTTAACCTCCAATTTTCCTCTAAAAGTTATCTTTTAACAACAAAAAATTTTTTAAAAACTTAATTTCCAGGAACTTAAACAATTTAAAACAAAATATCTATTTTTATAAGTAAAAAAAGTTACGTTGTTCAATTTTCTGAACTACCATTCTATCTTTTTTTTTTTGCCTTTTATGGAAATATCTAAAATAGTGATCATGGAGTAGAAAGTTATTAGATTTTTATCTCCTTAGAGATTAATAACAGAAAACTGAAGAGGATTTTCTAATCAAAGAATCTGATAGTATAAAACATCTGATGTAGGAATACTTAATTGATGACCACTGAGACTGCTAATTAGAAAATTCTAAAAGAGAAAGCCTAGCTGATTCACTTTGCTCTGCACAACTTATCTGGTTTAATTTAATACAGCAACTATGATGGTTTTATTCTAAGCATAAGAGGCCAGCTGGTCTCTTCTAAGAATTCTGTTCCTCTGCCCTTGGTCTGAATGGTGAACTGGCCACTTTGGAGGTGTAGCTCTTGCTCATTTCTTGCATATGTCTCTGGATGTAATTTTCTACTCTTTATTCCTTATTCACTTTGAAATGCAGAAATCCTCCACCTGTCTGAACATGATATTTTGACACGTAATTAAATATTACATGTAAAAATTAACCATTTTGTCAAAGAATTTAATTTTCTTCCACCTTCCTTTTTGTTACTGTTCAATGCCCATGCAAAGGACCTGCTTACAACACCCAGGTTCTTCACAGAGGACAATCCAGACAGGCTTATCTCACTTTGCTGGCAGGTGCATCCCAGCCACTTGAGCATCTGGTTTCTCTTTGCATAGAAAAGAGTTTGCCTATCCACCATCATCTGCTTCATGTCTTGGCTGGATTTATCCCAGAAAAGGCTATGGGGGAATGCCCATTTGCACTCTTAATTTGTAAATCACAGTCATAACATCAGAGGAAATGCATATCTGCCACTCTCTAATTTGCACACTAAATTTATAAATCTAAAGCTGTTTTAAAAAGGGGCAACTTAAAGAATACCTTTATATGTCTATGTGACAATTTCCCCAGACTTGAAAAATGTTGGCCTTAGCTATTCGCTCATTGTTTTTAAAAATCACATTCTTTTCATTCGATCAATAAACATTTACTCAACTCCTACTATGGGCAGGCAGTGTAGCTCTCCTTTATCCTTCCTAAAAGAAAGCAAAGGGCCTTATTCAGTGGGTTTAAGGCATCAATAAGGACAATTTATGCTTGAGTCAATTTATTCTTGAGTGTTCTAGTCAGTTTTAAGGTAATCTCTTTCATATAAGAGGAAAAAAAGAAGGGAAGGGAGCGAGGCACTGCGCACCTACTATGTGTCAACACCGAGCCAAGAACTGTGTGGGTGTATGTTGCAGAATTCTTAAGCCTCTTAAGAACTAAGGGAGGGTATGTATTCTTCCCATTTTATGGACAAGGATAAAAAGCTTTGATGAGTTTAATAATTGTTCAAGATCATTTCTCATGCTACATTCTTAGCTTATGTTCTTAACAGATTCATGACAGGAAAAAGCTATCAACGTGATTCTAGAATTTGAACTCAGATCTGAGGAACTCCAAAATAAAAACTCAGTGCTTACTGTTTCTGTTATTAATTTCACAACACCAAGATGCTGTAAATTTCTCTGGATTGAAAAACTGCTTGAGTACAGCTATTGTATGTTGCTGTAAATTCCTTTGTGAGGAAAGAGCCCTTAAAATCATGCATTCCCTATGCCAAGAATATGTGCGTAAAATCTTTCTTTCCTCACCTTAAAAAATTTTGTTTTAAGATGAAATGAAGAAAGTGTTGCTATAAGCCTCTCATTTCCTCAATATTATGAAGTAAAAGTCTGTAATTAACCTCTCTTCATGTTCTAGGAAATACAAATCAAGATAATCCTCTAGTTTTGATAATATATTTATTTGTCCCTTTGCTATTTCCTTTACCTTAAAAAATTAAGGATATCATGAATATTAGATAAAAGAAAAAAACACTATGAAAAAATTAGTCTTCTTAAGCATAATTATCTCCAGATATAATTCATGGTAAGATTACTTCCTTTCTCTTATGTCTTATATTCTAACTCTTAACTCATCTTCATTTAATGCAAAAGAATTAATGGGCTTCCTTTAATATTTCTCTGCTTATTTTAAAGCTTTCTTCCTCTAGCTTTAGGTAAGAAGTCTTTAAAATCCATGGGCTATTTCACCGTTCTACATTGTGATAGAGGATTGTTATTTTCAAATTCCAATAGTAAACACAAAGAGAAGATTTAAATTTGGCAAAATAATTGAAGCTAGACATTATATAAATAGAAAATAAAACTTGCAATGACCAAAGAGCCCCCTTTTTGGTTGCAGCAGATTGCATCATAATGCCCACAGTGAAAAATACTAGATTTTTCAGAAATCGGGTCCTCTCTAGCAACAATTCAACAAATGCATGTAAATGTACATCTGTGAAATAAATCTGCCACAGATCCTGCACCTGGAAATGAGGTCTCGAACAGGAAGCCATTTATTATCACAATAAATTATATCTATAATCTACAGAGACCCCCACTCCTTAAAAATAACAAAAACAAAAACAAAACATAACTTGGAAATTTTAAAGACTCACTTGGAAAAAAAAAATGATGAAAGGTTGATTGGCGTATAATTCTTACAAAACTGCAAGCAGTTTTTTTTAAAACATGTAGTTTAAAAGACAACGTATACATGCTTTTAGAGCTTAATTTCCTTGCATTTGTACTTAAGAATGAGACTGACTTTACCCGGTGTCTAAATTAATCTCTAGAAGTAGCTAAACCATGTCAACCTCAGATTTTTAAAGCAGTATTGTGATTAAAATAGCCCTTGGAGACCTTAACTGCCTACCCATTCCCCTACGCACCAGGAAGAAATGAATGTACATCTATCTCGTTTTCTCCGAGGGTTCCCTACTCTTGAGCATTACAATGTGATGTAAGCTTCAATCTCTTTTGTACTTCTAAGTAGTGCAGGGAAGATTCTGGAATACAGTACTGCCTAGCTGCTCTCAGAAGCTGTCTGACCGTGGAGCTTGCTGCATGTCTAGATCTCTTTTGATGATCTCCTTTTAACTAAGTTTTGGGTCCGGTCAGCATGACTCCATTTTCTAAGCAGAAAAGAAAACTGCCAACATCCAAAGGCATAAACAATAGGAATTAGAAGAACTCCGGATTCATCTTAATTTCTTCCTCCCACCTCCTTCTACTCTCCTTTTTGGCTGTGGTTATACAGTGCTCTTAATGTCCACTGCCACGGCCCACCTCTCTGCCCCCCCTTCAAAGGCCTGAAATCAGAATCTGGGGAGGGAATCTGGGCCATGGCAGTGTCCAGGGCTGAGGAAAACTGGCCATCCAGTCACACAGCTGGCCCTTGCTCAATGTACATCAGAGTAAGACACAGGTCCTAACACTCAACTTCAGCCAGATGAAATTTAAAAAGAGAAGTTACAAAAAAGTTTCTTCCTTTGCAGATGTTCCTGAATTTGTCACCTTTATCATTGTACCTACATAAGAAATAACTATATAAAGCACTTTAAAATAAGAATTCCTTCACCAAACTATTCTATAGAGAATTATATAAAATACTTAACCTATGAAAACAGCCCTATATAAAGTGAAAAAGTATGTTAAAATACAAAATTAAAATGACTATTCTCAAGTTAAAGGCTAATTTGGAAATGATGTAATTTCTAGCTATTGCCAGAAATCTTTTTGTCTTGTATTACCACTTAAAATTAGTCAGTACCCAAATGCCTTAGCCAACCTCACTTATTTTCAGCAAGAATTCATAGTACCGAGGGCAGAATCCCAAAATATGTAGAAGACTGTATCTCACAATGGTATGTCTTTAAAAAATAACTCAGTACTTCTTTATGTGTGATATTTCACTGCCTTTTGTCTAGTTATTATAAGTTCGTTACCCAGTGTACTAAGTTGATTATTCCAGAATTTTTCCAAGCAAAAAGTTAGGCTGATGAGTATTTCCAGGGTCATCATCCATTTCCCTTTTTGAAAGAAGGTTCTAAATATGCCCTTTTCCAGTCTTCAGGCACCTCATCAGTCCTCCACGAGTTCTCAAAAATGATATCTAGCGGTTCTGTGATGACTTCGGCCAATTCATTAAGAACTCTAGGATGCCAGCCATTGGGACCTGTGGATTTGAACATATCGGGGTTATTTAAGTTCTCCTTTACCCATTCTTCCCCTAGTCCATCATGGATTCCTGCTCCAATTTTTAAGTCATACTTGTCCCTTTCTGGTTACCACATGGACTTTTGAAAACTAGCTTTCAGTCTCTGCTTTTTATCTATCAATTTTCTCTTTGAAGCTAATAAGAGAAAAATGTATTTTATTCTTCTCAAGCCTCTGTTTTGTTTAAAAAAAAAAAAAGGTCTACTTCTCTTTCCTTTCATGTTTCTTATAAGAAAAGGAAAGTTAAAAAACAATAAATAAATAAAAGTATATCTTGTAATAGTTTGCCTTCCTAAATCACATCACTGAATTCTACATTCTGTCAGCCTTAGTCATAGGTAACAGTCAACATACTGCAAAACATTTCAAAGGCTACCTAGCTCGTGCTCAGAGGGTACATATATATCCAGCTTGTCTGTGCAAGTGCTAATTCAAAATGTACCTCCCAAAATAAAAAAAGATTCACAATCATCTTTAATCCTGATTTGTATGCACATAACTTTTTCACATAGGCATTTAAAAAGCATAGTTGGGCAAGAACTACAAAGAGATGAAGAAGGATTTTCTTACAAAGCAGTAACCTAGTTGAATTCATCTGCTATTGTGTGGTCATCTGCACCAGTGTTCTGGGATTGATATTACACTAATTATCTCCAAGCTCTGATCGGTGTTGACAGTTTTAACCCCTTCGTGGTCACCATGATTCCTCCAAAATTGAAAGACAGCAACAGATTACAGTTTCCTGCCCATCTGTCATAGTTATGCCCTGGGCCTAGAATCCCTTGACAGAACGAGAATGGACAAAGGAGAAGAAGGGGAAAAAAAAGAGTGCAAAGGAAGAATGAGGATGCCTGGGTCTCTCCTATGATTTTTGATATGACAGGCAGGCTGTGCTGCTTGGATTCAACGATTTTCTTGTTGTTGTTTTTTAACTGGAAAAGCTTTTGGAAAAGGTTGAATCAATTTTGCTCTCTTTTGTTTCTGTTTTGTTTTGTGTTTCTAGTCTGTATCTCTCCAGTGGTACCCCCAGTTTTATCTCTTGCAAAAAAAATCATATTGCAGGCATTATTAAGACTTTTAAGAAACAATTCTGCATATTTCTCTAGGGCATAATAATTTGTTTTAGCACGTGCTATCTTCACCCTTGCTCAAACCTGCCGATGGCAATATGTTAACTAATATGTCATCATTAATTACTTTGGGTAATATCATCCGGCAGTTGCATCTAAATGGATAGGAAGTATTACTAGCCATACTCAGGAAGTTTCTTTCTCCAGAAAATCAAGCTGTTTTCAGGCCTTTTTCGCCCCTGTAAGACCAAGTAATAATATCTTACTACTCACTAATATATTCACAGTCACTCAGATAAACCCATACCCAAGCCAATCAATGCCTCTATGAAAACCAAACTCCTGTTATAAACTATGTAAAAGTAATGTTCAATCTGTCTTGACAAACTAAGCTTTTTTTTTGTTTTTTTTAGGGGGGAGTGATCAAAGTTACCTTAACATGAAGAAGGCAAAACTGTTTCATTTTTAATGCTCTAATGAATGAATGAATGAAAAAGCATTGCAACAAAAATTGTATTTGCTATAGAGTGCAAGATAACTTGCTATTTCTATCTGAAAAACCAGAAAGAGCCTCAGGTTACAGCATTAGGGTTACTAAGACCTCAGGAAGACTACAGCTGAATTCTGAAGGGGTCACAAAGGAAGGAGGCAGCATCTTGAGGACATTCTTATTAAAATGATTCTCAGATGTCTGCACCGCACCTGATAGGCTCTGCCTGAAGTCAGCAAGATGACCCTGTCTACTGTTAAAGGTCATTTTATTCCAGGAACCTGTGCAAATAAAGAAAACGCCTTTGTACAGACTATCATCTAGTCAACGGGCAGACACCCTCCACCTTAAACTTATCTAAAGATGTGGACCACGAAGTCATTCACAAATCTAGCATCAACCTAACAGCCTCGGAAACCTCTTGTGTCTTTGGTTCAACAAAAACAAATCGCATTCATTAAACAAGCCCAGCCGTGCAATTTGCTACTTTTCATTCTTTGGGGGAGGGGGTGGGAGGCAAACAGGATTTCCACAGTTGGGTCATGGAGAGTTTCAAGATGTGAGAGCAGTCACAGAGAACAGTAATTAGCTGAGCACATGTTGCTTCATGATCATAGGAAACGTGAGTAATTTCCATGCTAGGAAGGCTCCTTGGAGCTCTGGCGCCTGGCATGCATTGTGACATCCCAGATCCTGTTCCTTACAGACCGCAGTCGTCAAGCCGAATAGAAATGAACAGATGTTTACAACTCTGACCAGCTTTAAGGAGATAACTGCTAGAAATACGTCTTATGGGCAAACAAGCGATGCCAGACCAGCCTCATTTCACAGAGCTGCTCCTACCACCTCACATTTTTTCCTTTCATTTTCCCCCCTAAATAATCCAGCATACTCCTACAAAGAAAAAAGCCCTTTCTTCACTCCACCAAGAAAAATAACAATCTGTTTATATGCGTTTACAGCCTTCTTTGGATATGACTAGGCTGACTTAATAAATCATGAAAGGAATTGCCTCAAATCTGGTCCTTTCTCAAAATTCATGAAAGTCAACCGCTGGACCAATAAATAGCAAGTTATATTTTTGGTTCTACTAATGCTCCTGAAGTTTTCCTATTTTTAAAGTTTGTAAAAATTGAATGCCAGCGGTTTGTAATATGCCAAATTATTATCTATGTCTAAGGAAACATTACTAAAAGGTTTATACTCTGGTTTGGCCTAATTCTTCCCCGACCTGCCTTTGAGCCCACTCTCAGTTCCTACATCAGGGCCATACAAACCTAATTCTTGGGCTGAACTGTGACTTTCTCAGTTTTATTTGCTCTAAGCTCTTACGGGGGATGGGAGGGGTACAGGGACAGTCCTTCATTTCACAGATATTTGGCAATTCTAATCTGTGTTAGAGTTCCAATCTGAGAAACAGAGGGGGTGGGCAGGGGTGCAGAAGAAGTTATTTAAGGAATAAAGAAACTATTATCCTGTGGTTAAAAATTAAGTGTTACGAGATTACGTTTTTTTTTTTTTCTCAGTTGATTATTCTGATTTGTAACTGGCTTCCAGTCTGTTGCTCTTTTCAGCTTGTGATTTCCCCCCTAATTAAAAGGCAATCAGAGTTATATGCAGGCTAAACCATTTAGAAGTTATTTCTCTATTGTGATATTAGTTTAAAGGATGTAGCTCCATTGCAGATGTAGAACCAATAAATTCTCCACATGTGGTGGCTGAGATAAAAAAAATAAAACTGGTGACTGTACAATAATAGGCCATGCAATTTCCTTACGGCGGGGGGAGAGGGACGACTCTCTCATAGGAAAAAATTAATAAAGAACAATGGTGCAAATGTTGCCTTCTCTCCTCCTGGATGGCACAAGGCACATGAATCTGAACCTTTGGGTGGCTGGTGATAAGACAAGATTTTTTTTGCCGCATAACTTTCTCAACATTCAGCCATGTCACACTACTTATTGTTATGGAACCAAGGAAAGTTGGTAATTTGATAAGAGACCGGGGGAGGTGGGCGGATGTATATACAACCTCATTTTAGCTGTAAATTTCTCCAAAGGCAGAAACCACATTTTACACTTCTTTCTATCTGCCTCGGGAATATTAGATAGATAGGAGTACAGTTTCCTTTGCCTACACAACAGAGAATAAAATAGCAATATGTTCACTAAACCCATCTGCATCTTCACGGTCATCTTTCAGTTCCTCGAAAGGCCTCTGGGGGGACGCCTCTCAGCTGCTGGGAAGGCTGAGGCTGCCTCCCAGCCCCCAATAGGCTGGAGGATGCAATGTTATGTTACACAATGAGCTGGCATATATGTCCTTTTTTCTACAGGAGTCTTACAGGGTAGGTTTCCAGGGACTCTATAGACTAGAAAAATGTTTGGCCTGCTCCAGAATGATCCACGTACATTTTCTTCTTCTGACTTTAAACACAAATACCCAGACGCATTATAAACCATTCTGTACAACTATCCTGCTTCCATCTATGGTGTGTACTTGGTAAGTACTGATTTACTATCTAATTCCTGGAACAAATTAAACAGGTTATAATAAACTGCACGGCTTCTTGCCACCTACTCTGGACCCACAAGAGTTCTAAGCTTCACTCAGGACTGAATCTGCAGGTTTTAAGCAAATGGAAAGTATACTGGAGAGGATGGAAATTTTCCTACCCCTTATTATTCAGAAAACTCTCAGGAACAAATTCAGAGGTTAAAAGACAAAAGCGTCTTTATTTATGCTCTCCTCAGGGCGTTCACCAATTTTATAATTTTTCCAACTGAATAGCTATGTAAATTCCCGATTTCTTAAAAGCACTTTGTTATAGTCATCGTTGACATATTCTGAATATGCTAAATTCCCCCCACACGGAGGACAGCCCACAGGGCTGTGGTCGGCAAGTGGCAGCAAACTCCAGGAGACCACGTTTCAGAGGCCCGGGACCTCCTCGCTGCCCAGAGTTGGGTCATGTCTTATCTCTACCAGGAAGAAATGATCAGGAGTTTAACTGTTGGGAATTCTGAATTCTTCTTTCAACAATTTTATAATAATTAACAGCTGGTCACAACATGAAACTGGGGCCAGCTCACCACACTTTCAAGAAGTTTAATAGTACTGTTAAGGAGGCAAAATAGTAGCTGGAGGGGACAGTGCTTTTAAGAACAAAGAGGGATTCTGAGCATGTTTACGGATGGAGTGGAAGGAATCCATGGAGAGAGACCAAATGCAAGAAAATAAAGGCATAATTATGGACCATAATGGCCAAGAGTAGATACCCAGAGGAGGGATTAGTCTTAGAGGGGAGAGGGGCAATTCCTCATCAGAAACAGAGGGAAAGAAGAACAGATGGGCAAAGATGTCAACACACTTTGAGACGAAGGAGAGAGCGAGGGGGGTAGCTCGTGTGCAACGGACTTGCAGTTCTCAGGAACGACCTAGCCAAGGTCATCTGCAGAAGGGGAGGTGAGAGGAGCAAGGGCACAGTTTTAAGGCGCCCAGAGGCGGTTAAGGGGGGCCTGAATTGGGACATGAAATCAGTTTGACAGCTGCAAGAGGGCAGATTCAGCTGGGCTGGACTGCATAGAATTACAGTGAAATGAGCTTTTAGAGTTTTTCTGTATTATGCCTCAAAGTCTCCAAATACTACCCAAAATAGTGATCAAGACACAGGCCTGGAAATGCGCAATGGAAGTCCAGAATAGAAATAATAATAAATGCTACAGTATGTTGTATATGAGTATTCTGTCTTCCAGTAAAGCTCTTTAAGGCATATTTGATATGCCTTCGAATGAAACAGTGCCGTTGATGACTAGCTTGGTCTGTTTGGGCTGCTATAACAGAATACCACAGACGGGGTGGATTATAAACAGCAGAGTTATTTCTCACATTTCTGGAGGCTGGGAAGTCCAAGGTCAAGGTGCCCACAGGGTCAGTGTCTGGTGAGCCCGTCTTCCTGGTTCACAGACACCATCTTCTCACTGGGTTCTCACAAGGAAGAAGGGGCAAGAGAGCTCTTAGGCCTCTTTTATAAGGGCATCAATCCCTTCCGGAGGGCTTTACTCTCATAATCTAATCACCTCCCAAAGGCCCCACCCCCAAATACCATCACATTGGGGATTAGGTTTCAACATATGAATTTTGAGAGGACATAGACATTCAGTCTATAGCATCATCTGTCTCTAACCAGGCTCCCTGGCTACCCATTTAAGGGTTTCTCACCTCTCTGTCCCTCCCTGTCTCCTTCTCTCTCATCTACCAACTCACAGTAAATTCATCCTTTATTATGTACTAATGGTGCTTGAAACCACCATTAACACTAACCTGCTAACTCTGATTACAATTATCACCAATGTAATTGCCATCAACTGTAGGTTTATAGTACATATTACAATTATTACTACCTGCCTACCCCGCCAACAGTAAACAGCTACGAACAGTAACTGAGCGACCTTCTTCTGTGCCAGGCACTGTGCTAAGGACACAGTATATTTAAACATAATCTCCTTTACTTCTTACCACAAGCCAGCGTGATGGCTATCATGGACTCAGTTTTACACATGGGGAATCTGAGGCTTTAAAGTGTAGATACCCTGAGAGGGTCAAAGAGCTAATCAGTGGCAGAGCAGTCCTGTCCCACAGCAATGCCCAACCTTGTAAAAGTATGTCTGCACTCCCCATCATTTTTGTTTTTATTTATTTATTTATTTATTTATTTTGGTCCGTGCAGCATGCGGGACTTCCTTAACCAGGGATGGAACTTGTGTGCCCTTCAGTGGAAATGCAGAGTCCTAACCACTGGACTGCCAGGGAATTCCCCCCATCATTTTTGACTGTGAATGTATAGTAGTTAAACAGCATCCTCCAAAATTCACATCCACCTGAAACCTCAGAATGTGAATTTGGAAATACAGCCTTTGCAGATGGTTTAAACTCTGGAGATGAAATCATCCTGGATTTAGGGTGGGCCCTAGATGCAGTCACTGGTGTTCTTTTAAGAAGAGGAGAAGACACAGACACACACCGAGAAGAAGGCCATGTGAAGACAGAGGCCAAGAGCGCAGTGATGCAGCTACAAGCCCAGTAATGCCAGGAACCACCAGAAACTGGGAGGGGCAAGGAAGAATTCTCCCTTCGGGCCTTTAGAGGGAGCATGGCCCCCCAAACTGTGATTTCATATTTCCGGACTCCAGAACTGTGAGAGAGTAAACGTCTGTTGCTTGAAGCCACTCAGTTTGTGGTACTTTGTACAGCAGCTCTCATAAACTAATATGGAATCCTTTCACAGAAATACTTAATTTCTCAAATGCTCTTGGGAGTATTTTTAATCACTCCATCGTTTTTAGCAATACATGCAAATGTGATTTTAGGCAAAAGGTATTTTATTTTTATTCAGGATACAAAATGTTGCACATAATGCTTACTTAGATATTATATTTAATGTCATTCATAATATATAAGAAAATTTTAACTTTGTCCTATTAAATAAATGATGCAAACTGTTATATGATTTGTAAAAAATACATTAAAAACTATATGCTGTGTTTATGTATCCTCCATGTATATTAAGATGCAGACTGAGATTTAACTATTTCCTACAGCATCAAAAATAGAAAATAATCAGCAGTTGGGATGATTGTTTTCATTTTGCTTGATGTCCACTAGTTTATTTACTTGAATATTTATGATTTGCTTTAAGTTGCAAGACCAGATGGAAGGTTACAGTGACTATTTGTAAGCATTTCTCTACAAATAACATGCTATATACGTGGACATTTTTATTTCCAGCAAGTTAAAATTGAATGTAAACACCAGTATTTTTCTGTTTTGATATCAGTTATTGAAGAATGTGAGTTTAATGTGCAATGTAAGCATATCTGACTCTAATGAAGCTCTCATTTTACAGAGGAAAATATTTAAATAATTTTCATTGATATACTTAGAGATATATAATGAAACAGTTACTATTCCCAACCTGGAAAACTTTCTTGACTCTTGACAGCTCAGAAACCTCCAGCTAGATAACATGGCAGTTTCTATATTAGCAGTTCTCAAACATTTCTTTCCAGGAGCAAACTGCATTTTTATAAAACACTGAAGATTCCAAAGAGCTTTTGTTTATATGAGTTATAATTATCGACATTTACCATATTTGAAACTGCAACTGAGAAATGTTTAAAATATTTATTTAATTCATTTAAAAATTAAAATAGTACATGTATCATGTTAACATAACTTTTTTATTAAAAATAAATATATTTCCCCATAATAAGCATGACATTGTTTTGCATTTTTGCATATCTCTTTAATGGCTAGTTTTATAGGCTACTGAGTTCTCATATCTTCCACACTTGAACTGTGACAATACGTTGTTTTAGTTGAAATAGATGAAGAAAATCTGTGCCATTAGAAAAAGGAAAATATTTTAATAGCTTTTTAAGATAGATAATTGTAGATATTCTTTTGCTACTATGCCAAAATTTGACAACATATAGATTCTTAAGTCAGTTACCATGTGAAATCTGAAACCATATCAATGAACTTTTTGTACTCCATCAACTACATGAAAATCTTTGGTCTGTCTTCTACTATTAACAGATCTCTTGTCAAACGTGATTTGGCAACATGATGCATTAATCATTTGGAAAATACTAGGTTCCTGAGTCATGCAGATCTTCTAAATGTTAACACGTATCATCATTCAATATCAAAAAAGTAACATTTGTTATTATCACCACCCAGCTCATCAAAAAAGCCTTCAAGTCTTGGGAAACTGTCAAGCTCACTGTGGCAGACACAAGTTTTTTTTTTAATGTAATTTTTACTTGAATATTCAAATTTTATCATTAACAAATATTACCCATTACTTTTCTTGAAATATTAGGTTCCCTTTACTCACTTTCAAGAAATTTAGCTGCCGGAACTTCCCTGGCAGTCCAGTGGTTAAGATTCTGGGCTTCCAATGCAGTGGGTGCAGGTTCGATCGCTGGTTGGGGAACTAAGATCCCACGTGCCATGCAGCGTGGGCAAAAATAAAATAAAATAAATATTAAAAAAGAAAGAAATTTAGCTGCCAAACACCCAGTAAGTAACCACAGTTTGTTCCTCAGTTGTTCTTCTAAAGCAAAATGCTGTTCCATGACTAAAGCAGCTAGTTCAGCTAGTAACTTAACAGCAGAAGTGGTTGGTGAGGAGACAAGGTTCACATGCACTTCCATTTGCAACAGAAGCCTTTGTGAGTAGTTCTCATTTTGTCACACAGAATATTAAAAAAAAAAATGTACTCAAAGGTTGAGAATTTAATAAACTTACTAATTTCTACTGCTTCATCAAGGATATTTTAAGGAAAACAGCTATTTTTTGGCATGTGTGCAGGTGATGAATGCCATAAGCACTAATGCAGTTTGATGCCACTGCCTTGATTGGCACTAATGGGCCAGCATTTTTACCCACTGTGGCTTTTGTGCTACCAATGCAAATGTCCACAACGTGAAAAAGGCAAATAATGTTATAGTATTGTTATGAAATAATTATTACCTCAAAGACCCCTGGGACCCCCAAGGATCTGTGGACCACACTTTGAGAACCACTGTCTAAACCACTTCTAGAGGGTACAGGCCACAAAATCAGCACCAGTAGATCTCAGACCAACTCATCAGTCTGGAATATAATTCTGCCCTTTGAAATGATAACTCCTTCCTAACAATCGCTCTGTATTTACCCTCCCGGCTCCCCACCTGCCTCAGCCCCATGAAACTAGAAAGTCTGTAGCCTTCCTGCCATGAAGGTGAGTTGACTTTCCTCCTGTGGGGAGAGGGTTTGCAAAGGTAGCTGGGCTGGCTGGGGGGGAAACGCTTCTCGGAGGGACAGTGCTTGCCAGCTTTGACGAAAGCAAGAGCTTTTCATGTGACTTAGGCAATTCTGATCAAAAATAACCCGTGGTCTCTTGGCGTCCAGTCCCAGACCCCTGAACACTGAAGCATGGCCTCCACTGGGCCTTAACCTCACCTGCCAAATTGGAATGGGCAGGGAAGCAAGACAACTGTCATAATCCTTTTTAGCAATTCCTTGGAAAGCACATTTGCATGTATAGTGGCAGCCAGAGTGAAGCACTACCCAGGGGATCTGTGCTGTTTTCCGTTACTCTACCTCTTCTCTGGTTTTGGCAGGGGAAAAGAGGGACATTTTTAAAGGTCTCAAGAAAGCCACAAGCTCTGATGCCATCATTCTGGGTCTTAAGGACCATCAGCTAATTGCTTTAAAGAAACAGTACTGGGCTTCCCTGGTGGTACAGTGGTTAAGAATCCGCCTGCCAATGCAGGGGACACGGGTTCGACCCCTGGCCCAGGAAGATCCCACATGCCACCGAGAAACTAAGCCAGTGTGCTACAACTACTGAGCCTGCGCTCTAGAGCCCGCGAGCCACAACTACCGAGCCCATGTGCCACAACTACTGAAGCCCATGCGCCTAGAGCCCGTGCCCCGCAACAAGAGAAGCCACCGCAATGAGAAGCCCGCGCACCACAAGGAAGCGTAGCCCCCGCTCGCCGCAACTAGAGAAAGCCCGCGCACAGCAACGAAGACCAATGGAGCCAAAAAAAAAAAAAAAAAAAAATTAAATTAAAAAAAGAAAGAAACAGTACTTATGAAGTCATCTGAATAATCCTCAAGATGCTGGCCTTGTCCAAATAAACTCTGAAGACATGTAAATGGGTTACCTGAAGAAGCAAAATATGTAAATAGGACTGAGTTCCATCATACACTGAAGGTCCTTACCACACACACACTTGCTGTTATGAAGTGACACTTCTAGAAGGTTTGGGAGCAAAACCCAAATCGCAGGCCTTCACACGGTTACAGTTCAAGGTAGCCTAATGTCACTGTGTCCAGAGTGAGCCCAGGGTGGCTCTTTGTGTGTGTGTGTGTGTGTGTGTGTGTGTGTGAGAGAGAGAGAGAGAGAGAAAGACAGAGAGAGAGAGACAGAGAGAGAGAGAGAGAGAGAGAGAGACATTGAGGGTTGGGGTGGGGAATGGAGGACACCTGGGTCTACCTCCTCAAACCAAACCAGCCTAACCTCCAGGTATTCCTCAGCAGTCAGCGCATCCCTTCCTGCCAGGACAGAAGTGAAAGCCCCTGGGGGGAAGCAGTGCAGGGCTAGAGACCCATGCTCAGACTCTGGAAGGAAACCCCAGGTTTACTACTTCCTGGATGGGTGGCCTTGGGCACATTACTTAACGTAACTGCTCTGTGCTTCAGTTTCCCATCTGAAATGGGAAAAACAGTGGTACCATTTCAGAGAGCTGTTATGAGTATTAAACGAGCTAATATTTGCAAGACTGTTTAGAACAGTATCTGGCACCGTGTAAGCCTATATAAGTGGATGTTTCTTCTAACACATACCCCATAAAAGGCATGGAATTCTATTTCTTCATTCAATCACCGAGTGATATAAACCCACCCTTAAGGAGGCATAGATACTTAGGCACATCTTCAGAACAAAAACATAATGGATGTGCGGCAACATTATTAAGTTAGTCATCCACAAATGTTATTAGAATAAATCATGAATAATGTGTATGCTTTAAGCACTGTCTAGCCATTAAGTTTGAAAAATTTCATTTAGCTTTGTGAAGCATGCCCTATAGAACATAACTGCCATAGCAGTCGTTCTCAGCTTGTTCAAGCATAAAGACCCCTTTAATTGTTTTAAAACGTAAGTCACACCCCCCGCCACAGGGCATGTGTGTGAGTGCACGCATCCACACACACACACACACACGCACAAAAGAGAGTAACTTCACTATTAAATTCTTCTTACTTTCCTACCACTCTCTGAGAAAAATTGTTGCTTTAAAAGTGACCAAGAAGGTAAGAATACCTTCAAATAAATGTATATGAAACATATTATTTATGTACAGATCCACTGAGGACAGTTGGTACCCAAGTAGGTTCCAAATGTTATTTTGGCTGCACCGCACAGCTTGCTGGATCTCAGTTCCCCAACCAGGGATTGAACCAGGGATTCCATGGCTGTGAAAGCACAGAATCCTAACCAGTAGGCCACCGGGGAACTTGGTTCCAAGACTCCTGTATTAATTCCTCAAGGGTCTGGGTTTCTCAGATTAGAAGTCGCTTTCACAGAGTAATGGCATCATCAGAAGCTACGATCGTGTTCTTGAAGAAATTCAAATATATTAAAATAAAAGTTGATTAACCAAGTGAAAGTCAAACCCCAGGATCGCGACTTTAATCTAACACCGAGTGGTCACTCCAGGCTTGCACTGGTTAGCATATGGCAGGCAAGAAGTATTTCAGTACATCTGAATACAGCAGTATTCCAAGAAGCTAAAGGCCAACATTTTTTATGACTTAAATCAGAATAGCCTGCTTTCCTCTCCACACAATCTTCCAGTTGAGCCTCACAATTTTTCACTGTTTACTCCTTCAGGAATCTGACCCTCTGCAGCAAAGATGTCAAACAGAGAAACAGATAATCCCATGTAGTTTTTACAGGAAACATGCCTGGTTCCAGAGATAATAGAAAGGACCCAAATTTCCTGGAACTAATACAGATCCATGGAAACATCCCCAGGCAAAAACAGAGAAGCTCAGTGGACTGGACGTTTTTCAGACAATTCAAAACTAGGATAACAAGAGATTTTAGAAACTCCCTACTGTTGATAGGACTTTTTCCTCTGTATGACATGGAACGCAATCCCAAGAGCTGACTTTTTGTCCCTCAGACAAAATAGTATTTAAAATAGGTATAAACGTCTGCTGAAATTACGTTTAGGAACAAGTCCTTCAGTTATTTTCTTCTGTGCTTCTCATTCCCTCTGAGAGCAAATGTAAAACAACCTCTCACATAATTGCATTTTGCTCTCACTTTAAAGGCAGAGTTGTTTTTATTTTAGGACATAATGTGCAAAATCATGTTATTTGACACTACATTATATTCACAGATCATGCTAGCTAAATAAAGACACCTTGCTGATTTCTTAATATAGATTCAGCTAAGATTAGTTATGCATCTGCCACCTTAACATTCAGATTGGGGGGAAGAAAAGCCTTAGTTAAAAATCACACTTGCATTGGAAGCACTTATAATTTCATGGTTCATTTAAGAGCATCACAATCAAGAATTTAATTATGTCAAAAAAAGAACGGTATCTTTTTAACAACCAGAAGTGCATCCCCCTCAATTTCTCTCCTCCCCCGCCACCAAAGCAGGTCATTCTTCTTAACCTTTATGGGCTTGTTTTCTGACCTAGGAAATAACGAGTGTGATTAGATGGTCTTAAGATACCCTCTGGTTCTATCATGCTGTGATTTTAAGATTCCTACAGAATAGTCTGATGAGGAGGCAAAGGGGAAACAGAGCCAAGATGCTATGGGAACTTGGCCAATTCAGTTCCTAAACAAGGCAGTATTTCCCATGATGCAGACACACATCCCACTGGGCACTGCCAGTGGACTGGCAACTTGAAGCTACCACAGAACAAGTTTCACCAAAACCTCAACTCCACATTAACATTTAAACATCTGCCTACACACTTTATTTAATCCATTCTATTGTTAATGCAAGGATCTCTATGACACCTGTTAAAAAACAAAATATTCAACTGAGTATTGGCTTTTAAAATAAATAAATAAAAATGAAACAAATAAACATTTGCCTAACAATATGCCATTCAATCAATCACTGAACCTCAAAAAAAAAAAAAAAAAAACATGGATTCCTCCCAACTAAGGTCTGTGTCAGGGCATCAGAATGCACTGAGAACTAATGACAGGAAATTAACCTCTGTAGGGGGGAAGGGGAAAGTCTTATTTTTGGATCAGCAAATCTAACAATAACTTCCAGGTTAAGTAACAAAGTGTTTGTGCTTTGCAAGTTTCTATAAATGCATAGCATAATCCTTTACACTGCTGAATTACTTAAATAATTCACTCTGGTGGTGGATAATGTTCTGACTGGTTCAATTAATGAAGGTGTGACTGGTTCCCCCAAACAGAGACTGAGACAAAAGCTTAGGTGCAGGTCGTTTATTTGGGAATGTGATCCCAGAGAGCAGAAGTAGGGGCCAGGGAGAGTGAAATAAAGAAGGGAAAGCCAACACAAGGATGCATCTGGAGTTGGCCACTTAGTGACGTGCTGTTCAATTCTGTAAGACCTTCAGGGGAGCCTTAGGAAATGCATCTCAGAACCATGCATGTGAAAGAAGAAAGGAGGAACATTTAGACCTCATCTTCTATTACCCACTTGTCAAGGTTTTCCTGGTGGGTGGCAATTTTTCTGCACTTTGTATTTACACACGGTGAGAGCCTAGTCAGCTCCCATAGGAGTGAATGACAAAATCAAAGAAGCTCCTGGCTGTAAAGCAAGAAGCGCAGGCTTGAGCCAATGAGCCGTTAGGCTACACTTATGTGCTACCTGTTTAAGCCTGTGCAGAAGTGTTCACTCAGCAGTGGGTGGAATAAGAAACAAGGCTAAGATGATTTGAACTGGTGCACACAAGCATCAGGCATGTGTATGAGTCAGGATGGGCCAGTTATGCTGCAGTAACAAACGACCCCACGATTTCAATGGCTTACAACAACAAAGGTTTATTTTTTACTCATGCTACAAATCCAAGGTGGGTCTGCTATGGCTCTGGGCCATTTTCTTCACTCCAGGACCAAAGCTGACACATCAGTCTCCATCAAAAAACATAGCCAGTCATTGTGACTTGAGGGAAAATATTAAATTTGTGAACTATGCACAGTTTTATAAAGCTTCTGCCTGGAAGAGGTCCACATCACTTCTACTCACCTTTCATTGACCAAAACATGCCATCTGCCTATGCTTAGTTCGAAGGGCTGGAATATATAATCCTCCTGCAGGGAGGGGTAATGTAGGAAGAGTGATTTGGAGTACAGTAATACAGCCTGTTACTCTATACTTTCATTTTCATGGCAGAAAAGCCAAGGGTAGGAGGAACAATTAACTTTAAGGAATTCTGTGAAAATTCTTTCATAGCACCATTTTTCTTTGGGCACATGGCCACCAATATTTAGGAATATTAAGTCTCAATCAAAGAAAGCAAATCTTTTGCCAATGAGAAAAAAAAAAGCATGTGGGATACCTCATGGGGAAGGTTAAGAAACCATCTACTTCCTGTTTTGTGAATTTCTTCATTTTATAGATGTTCAAATGACTTTAAGAAATCCCAAATGAAGTGACTCCTGAGGAAGTTAATGACAGACCTGGGACTAGGCTTCAATTCTCTGTATTCCCATTCCAGGACAGAGTTGATAGAAAACATTAGTCATCATTTTACGTTCAAATTACCTGAAAAGTACATACATTTTACAGAAAATATCTGTTTCTTTTATAAAGTTAACAACCTAATGTAACAATGAAACAATTTAAAATAGCGAGGTGAGCACTACACTGACAAGACAAAATTCAATTTAATTTGTTAATAAATTAAAGGAAGCATGTTACAGTTAGAGCATTTGATTTACCAGCCTGCTGACCAGAGATATCAAGTTCTTTGTACAAACTTCAGAACCATCAGAATTTTGTCAGATGAAACAACCAAGAGGGAAGAGGGAAGAGGAGGTTAGACGAGCCTCATTTAAATAAAGGGAGTCCCTATTTGGGAGAGAAAACTGTAACCTCCAAGCCTTTACCTAATTTGATCTGCCTTAGAGGCCAAAGATGAAAGCGTGGCAAACTATTCCATCCATTTACTCATTGAATCCGTTTCTCCTGAGCGCCCTTCCTGTGCACAGCGCAGGTCTAGGCACTGGGCTGACAGTGAAGAGCAAGGCAGCAATGTCTCTCCCCTCACGGAGTGTACACTTTGGGGAGGGGGTGGGGGGGTGCAGAGAATAAACAACTAGACATGTAAATGACCAAGATAACTTCACATTAGGGTAGGTCTTTAAAGACAGTAAAACAGTGGTTTGATGGTGAGAGGTGGGATGTCGATCTGTAAGTGGTGGTCTCTCTGAGCAGGCATCATGTAAGAAAATTATGACACTATTTATGTAAAATCACAACCCGGTTGTTAGTAACAATCAGCAACATTATCCTTTAAGGGCTACTGTTACTCTAGTAAGATCTTTGAATGGATTTTACCCCCTGTACTTTCCCTCCACTTCCCATTCCTCACTAAATCTCTCTTTTAATTGCCCATTACTATATTTTTTCTTGTTTTATTTATTAAATACACTTTTATGATTACAATTTAAAAACGAAGTAAGCTATTTTATATCCCCATTACCCAAATTAAGTTGCTTTTTAAGTATTTTCTATACATCATGAAGCCTTTGAAAGAAAACTCATCCTCCCTCCTCACCACCCTCAGTTACCCCCCTTCTCCTACCTGCATTTAATTCTTGCTGTAGAAAGATTTCTTACCTTTCAAGTCTGTATTTGGGCAAAAATACAGGTTCTGCTAAACAAAAACTTCCTTTCTTACCTGTCCTGGGCAGAAACACAAGAGGCAGAATTCTAAGAATGGCCCCAGTGACTCTTGCCTTGTCCAAGTCCCTGCCCTTTGAGTAAGGGTGAAACCCATGATGTCACTCCCATGATTAGGTTACACTGTATGACAAAAGGCAGATTCTTCAGGTTGGCTTAATCTAATCCTAGTCATTTAAAAGCATAGTGCTTCTCTGGCTAGAAGACAGGAAGACAGAGAAATTGGGAGCATGAGAAGGACTTGGCTCACCACTGCTGGTTTAAAGATGGAAGGGCTACAGGAGAAGGAATGCAGTCAGTCTCCAGACGCCCACCGCTAACAGCCAGCAAAGATTTGGGAACCTCGAATCTACAGCTGTGAGTGGAGTCCTAACCACTGGACGGCCAGGGAATTTCCTGCAAGGAATTGGATTCTCCCAACAACTTACCACCTTAGTAGCAGATTCTCCCCCAAATCCTCCAGATAAGAGCCCAAGCTGGCTGATACCTTGACTTTGGCCTTATAAGACCCTGAGCAGAGAATCCAGCCAACTTCCCCAGAGTGCTGACTTACAGAACTGTGAGATAACCAATGGGTATTATTTTTAGCCATTAGGTTGGTAAGAATTTGTCATGCAGCAAGAGAAAACTAATACAACATGTAACCAGATTTATCAACTAAGTGTTCTATTGTTAAACAGCTAAATAATGACTCTTTCCCACCTTCAGAATATGCACCATTAATTCTAATGAAACGAGGGGAATTGTCTGGGAGAAAAGGGGGAGGAGGGTCAGTGATGGAAAAGTAGGACCCAATGCGGGACAGACTAATGGCAAACACTGTATCATTTACCCTGTCCGGTTGCAGTGTCACATGTGCTGGGCCACCAACTACAGTACTCTAAAGGAAGGAAAGAGGCAGAACAGCTAGGATAAACTAAAATGTGCCACGGCACAAAGTGACAGGAAACTGGGTACAACCAACTGATTTTCTTGTCAATTCTTAGTACATGCGGTGGGGGAGAGAGGGGAGATGATGAAATTGCTTAAACGATGTCATGCCTTTCTGGCATTTTTCCAATTATAAATTCACATGATTACATGCAGAGTTCAGAAGTATTTACATATTGCAGCAGAGGAAACGCTGTGTGTTCACCTGATGCCCTTTACTTTTCCTTGGCACAAAGGAAGGCTACCATTTCAGGCTACCCTACAAATATGTTGGGAACACAATGGAGTTCTGGCAAATGGGATGTAAGTAGAAATAACAGAAGTCATTTCCAGGCCACCCTCTTCAAAAATACCGTGAACCAATCTAAAGTTCTCTTGTCCCTGAAGAGGCCACCTGTTGAGGGAGCCTGGATCTCTGAGTCACTGCATGGAAGAGAGCCTCCACCAACGTACACTGGACTTTGTTGGAGCCAGAAATAAGTATCTGTTAAGGTTTTCAGATTTGGGGGGGGAGGGTAATATTCTTATTACAGCACAGCTTAATAATATTCACTTATCCTAAATAATACAAATATATTTTCTCCTTGGATTTAATTTAACAGGTTTAGACAGAATCTTTTTATCTTAGGCTTTTTCTTGATTTAGTGTAACACCCAAGCATTACACAAGGACATTAACACAGGAATTTGAATATCAAATTTAATTACTGTTACAAGACACTCACATTCCGACACATCTGATATTTACACTGGATAATTTCTGTCTTACATAAAATTACAATGAGGAGCACACATATACATGCAAATTTATACATATACATGTAATTATTAATAATAGGAATAATGACAAACTCCTTCCTGCAATGCCAGTTTAAAGTATACTTAACCTTGTGGAGACTTATTTATGCAATAACAAGACTTTTAAAATAAAACTAGTGTAATAAAAAAAAAAAAGTACACTTAACCTTAACCACATCTCCATCCCCCACTACCCCCACCCCCGCCTCAGAAGATGGGCCCAGCGCTCTGATCTTTTCAGCCTAATGTAAGCAATCAATGTCAGCCTGGAACAAAGACAAGTTTAAAGTGAAAACTAGCATTTGTTTAGCAGGCAGAAGGACTCACAATGAGAAGTCAAATTATTTTTCCTGAACATTCAGAAAAGGTGTTAACCACTTATAAACCAGGAGGCAGAAGTGAATATACCAGGCCTTCTAACCCAATCACCCATTTTGCCATTTACTTGAAATGAATTTCAAAAGACCTAAGAAGAGACAAAGGGCTAACACATATTCCTTTAATGTACGAGATTATAATTAACCCAAAGTCTGTTTCAAATTTACTGTTATCTATTAAAGAGTAAATAATTTTACAGCCCTCTAATACAGCTCTTAAGCTTTAAATCACTGACCATAACTAATAAGCAGCTTAATAGCAAGAATACCCTAAATAGAGCCACAGACCGCAATTTCACTGAGCATAAATCATCATCATTTTTAATGCAAAGGCAACGGCAAATCTCTGTAATTACTGGGTGCATTTTGAATCACTTTTATTATTACTGCACTGGACCCATTAAAAATCCAGAACACTGAACTGCATGGAATATAAAATTGGAATTATGATACCCTACAAACTCGAATTGAAATCCATAAATTTTCTGCTAGTATTCAGAATTATTTTGTTGCCAAAGAATTTCAGCTATTCAGAAACAACTCTGAAAGCGTTTGCTTTGTCTAGAGCAATAAGTAAGAGCATTTTACACTGCCAAATTGGGGGAGCTGATTTCGGAGCAAAACTATGTGGATGGTTTCTTAAGCACTCAGGATTTTACATTTCTAAAGCAAACCATAATATGCAAAAAGAAAAACAGAACAGAAAAATCAAATAGAATCTACCATCCACGAAAGGATATTAAATGGTGCATCCCTTCCCAAATCACTTCCATAGCCCCCCTCGCCCAACGGGATGTGATGGGGGCTACAAGAGATCCGGCAACACGAGCATCAATCTCCTTACTACAAATGACCAGGGGGTGTCAGGACATTTACAAAAAGGTGATAACGACAACACTGTTATTTGCGTGCATATGAGCAAGGAACACAGGATCGGCCACCAAGCCACTGGGAGGGATGGTGATACTATGAATATAACTTTAAGTTTAATAGCTAATGATCTAATAACTCCCTCTTAAATATATGCCGTAAATGCTGGAGTTCACATGAATGTATGTATCTGTGTAGATACAGTATTTACTATTTACATCACATGGCTGAGTACGCAATGTAATCATTCTATTAAAATTAAATTTCCTATATACTAACTCCTACTAATTTGCCTGATGTCCACAATAGACGTTACAGCCCTGAAAGACCAACAATTTTCTTTCAATGAGGTTGTGCCACCATAGAAAGCCTTTTTATAAATTATATGTGTTATAATTTTCTATTCACAGTGTACTGGCATCTGAAGGGCCTTAATCTCCTTTGAGTATCTTATTTTTGAATATACTTTTCTACTACCTTTCAAAAGAGAGGATCTTGCTCTCCCTTGAACAGTCCTTTCCCACTGCTTATATGTGTTCGCTTATATTTTATTACATTCTCCTGGAATGCCTCCGCTCCTCCTCCCGACTCATATCTAAACCTGACTCAAATTCCATCCTTTATGTTACAAATTCCCAGATCACCCCATCCTGAAGAATTCATTCTCCTTATTCTAAACTCTTACATTCATTTAGCAGCCATCCTGCTTTCCCATCTTTGCTGCCTTAAGCTATGCATTTAACATTTCACAAATTTCTGTCTTTTCTTATCAACTATAAGTTCATCAACAGAAACTACGCCTTAGTGCTGAAGTATTTTTAAAAATTGTCCATAATTCTCAACACTCAAGAATTCCATAATTTTAGGACTAGATGTTCTTTCTCAAGTTATTTAGACCTAAATATTGTATATTCTGGTCATTATATCCGATTTGGCTCCAAGCAAATCAAACACACAAATGGCAGAACAAATGGCAAAAATTTTTTTTAAATTAAAATTTTCTCACTTCTAGATAAGTTCAACTAAGTTCTATAATTCTGACCTTGCTCTCACTAGAACTTTCTCCAGAGGAGTGAACACAGGATGTTCTCGTTTGAAACCATAAAAATGTTTCTAGATGTCAAAATGTATACATGTGTTTAAGCAAATCAATGCACGTCAGGCCAAATGACACAGCTTTCAAATAGAGAAAATAATTCTGCAGCCAGAAGGAATGTGACTTCAAATCTTGATTTTGTCATTCCACAAGCTTGGGACGTTGATTCAGTGGTTTAGAAAACCGGGATGGGAAAGTAGGGTTAGAATGACACGGATCAGTGATTCTCAGACCACTGAATTACCCAGCCTGCTGTGTGTTTGTTATCTGACTCTTAGTCCTTGCCCTAACTGTTCATTCAGACAAGCTCCTTTTAACTCTGTTTGGGAATTCCTTATGAGATTTTTGCTTCAAAAAAGGCACTATAGGGCTTCCCTGGTGGCGCAGTGGTTAAGAATCCGCCTGCCAATGCAGGGGACACGGGTTCAAGCCCTGGTTCGGGAAGATCCCACATGCTGCGGAGCAACTAAGGTCATGCGCCACAACTACTGAAGCCCGCGAGCTACAACTACTGAGCCTGTGCGCCTAGAGCCCGTGCTCCGCAACAAGAGAAACCACCACAGTGAGAAGCCCGCGCACCGCAGCAAACAGTAGCCCCCGCTCGCCGCAACTAGAGAAAGCCTGCGCACAGCAACGAAGACCCAATGCAGCCAAAAATAAATAAATAATTTTTTTTTAAAAGTACTATAAGAAAAAAAAATTGAAAACCCCAGTCCTTTCACCTCTGACGTGGCATGTCTCTACAAATGCTTTCATTTAATATAGAAGAAAACGCAGGCTGGAAAGGCTAAAGGGCTCACCTCCCTCAGGACCCCAAACTAAAGTAGCCAATGGCAGAGCAGGGATTGGACCCCCATATTCCACTTGTGGTCATTCTGCTGCATTCTAGGTGTAGCAGGCCATCTCCACACTGTGGCAGGAGGTGACCTGCCCTCCCCCACCCCTTGTTGTGGTCCAGGTTGAGAACTTGCACTGGGGCTTGTGATGGTTAATTTTCTGTGTCAGTGTGGCTTGGCAATGGTGCCCCAAAACAGTCTAGATGTTGCTGTGAAGATATTTCTTAGATGTGTTTAACACCAGACAATAGAGTAAAGCAGCTTTTCTTGTACAATGTCGGTGGGTCTCATCCAATCAGGCGAAAGCCTTAAGAGAAAAGCCTGAAGTCCCCCAAGAATGAAGAAATTCTGCCTTCAGACTGACTTTGGACTCAAGACCGTAACATCAATTCTTCCCTGAGTCTCCAGCCCGCCCTGCAGATTTAGACACACAAGCGCCCACAATCACATGAGCCAATTTCTTAAAATAAATCATTCTCACTCCCTCCTTCTCTCTCTCTACACATACACACACACACACACACACCCCCCCCCCACACACGCACAAACCCTATCGATTCTGATCCTCTAATACAGGATACTCACCCTGCTGGATTTGCAGTAAGTCTCTCACTGTCTTCTGCCACCACTGAGTTTCCTGTGTATCCTGTCTTGCAATCCTGTTGTCTATCTTCCTGATCTCAGCCTGAAAGCTTTGCCTGATCTCTAAAATGTTCCCTTTGCTTGATCAAAGGCAGGTATACCATGAAGTAGAAGCCTCGAGGCTTCTTACCTGGGCTTTTCCCAGGCCTTTTACCTAATTGTGTATTTAGTTTCTTAAAAAGGGTCGTCTCAATTTGATAAACCCCATCTCCAAAAGACCTGGCTCCACCCCTGGGTTCCATGGATGTGTGGGCCTGGGTCCCTATGTTGGAGTCTGAGCTCTGAACTTGCCTGCCTCGCCTCTGGCAGTGCTGCGGGACTCCTACCCTGCCCAAGGCCTGACCATTCCTAGGACTAGGCTGCATGGCAGGTGTGTAAAATCTCAGCTCAGAAGAACTTAAGTTAACCTTGACTATCCAAAATCTTAGAAGTAACTCTAATAATAAGGCCTCCTCAGTGGAGTGCTGTTAATATTTAATAACCGGCTCCCCAGGGGGAAAAATGTATACATACATACACGTTCATAAATATATTATAAATTTTACTGATATAAATGATGTGTGGCACACAATTTACAAAAAGATAAACTCTGTAATACCCCTTATTGTAATTCCATCATACCCAATTGATTCTCACACAATGCTTCTGTTGATTTGGGCTGAACTCTTGTACTGGAAGCCAACCCAGGTTATAAGAGTATAGATCTGACATGAATGTTGGTTGCTATGTTTGTTTAAATTAATGAGCAAGATGAAAATGGCGGCAAGTGTCCTCTTGGTGCACAGTCCATTGAGTGGGTGCCTGCCAAGCACTAGGCATGGTGTCCGGCCTTGGGGCTGAAGAAGTAAATAAGACACGGGCCTGCCTTCACATCTTACGGAACGAAAAAGACTTAAAACAGCAATTATCCTGCTAATCATCTAAGATTACAATTAAATACTGTAATTTCAGGCAGAATATTTTAAATGCTGAGCCAAATTCACTTCTACAATTTACATAATCATAACTGACTATTATTACTTGAGTGTAGATTTCATGTGGACTGGACTTTATTCACATAAACAAGATTAAAGTGTTTTTCCTAAAACATTAGAACAAAAATTAATTGAGAGTTTTAGAGCCTAAAGAACCTCTTTGATCTCCAAAAGTGAAAAGGAAAAAAAAACTATTATTTTTAAATCCTTGAAAGTTCAAATGTCCTGGGGTAATTGAAATACATATTCTGGTTTTGTTATAGAGATTTCTCAAGCCAGAAGGGATCTACAGTAGGAAAAAAGGCATATGTTTTATAAACAGAACACTGTTTAATGTGCCATAGTCATGACAGTAGTTTACAATTTTAAATAAGGCTAATTCTAAGCGAAAGTAGGTCAAGTTCAGAGGGTAACTTGGATTAACCTGGATCTCTGTAACACAATTTGGTAGTTCTAAGAATAACAGATTAAGACATCTGATGACAGAAATTGCAAAGAAGGCTGATTATGCAAAATGCCCAGGGCTCAGAACCCAGGACTTTCCTCCCAGTGTTTGGGAAATAGTGGCCTGGCCATGCATCTCACTAGTTCCTTAACTCCACCCCAAGCCGCTCTGCACCCCAGCTCTCTGCCTTTTAGTTGCTGATTCTTAGTGTTTACAGCCAAACCTCTGTAAAGTTTGCTTCTCACTGGTTGTTCTGCTTATTAAATTAATTTCACAATCCTCAACAATCAACACAAAGATTTAAAACACAAAACAAAGCAAAAATAAAAACTACAAGCCAGCTGTGGTTGAGAAGGCGGGGGTAGGTGCTGGATGGCATGTCTCCAGGATGCCAGCTAAAGGAAGGAGTGGGCTGGCCCCAGAGGGCACCGTGGGCTGCTTCACTTTGCACTTCTCTGCAGAAGGCAATGAGAACTGACATGCCCTATCACTCATAAAAAGCTCTCTGCACCTGTCTCCTGCACACTGCCCACAGGCCCTGCTCCAAGGTAAATGCCAACAAGAAACATGTGCACGTGTGTGCACACACGTGGCTACAACATGGTAGTAACTAACCATATCGCCAAAAAACATTCCCCCACTAATACTGAAGTGATTCCTGTCCAGGTCCCATCTGTTTATAGTATAAAAGCGAAGGTTATACTGAGCCTGTGCGGCTAGAGCCTGTGCTCCGCAGCAAGAGAGGCCGCGATAGTGAGAGGCCCGCGCACCGCGATGAAGAGTGGTCCCTGCTTGCCACAACTAGAGAAAGCCCTCGCACAGAAACGAAGACCCAACACAGCCATAAATAAATAAATAAATAAATAAAGGACTTTCTCTCTATTTAAAAAAAAAAAAGCGAAGGTTAATTATTACTAAAGAGAAATCCCAAACACAAACAACAAATATTTCCGTTCCTGTGGCAGAACCTCTTAATATGTTTGCTGGATAGTTCTGCTTGTAGTTTTGGTTTTTTTTTTAAAGCAGAACCTAAATATTAGAAAAGTACCATCACCATATGTAGTAAAGACTAATCCACTTTAAAGAAAAAAGAAAGGTCACCAAAAGAAAAGATGCTGAAGCATCCCAACTGTTGACAATATTTTTAAATGTCCTTTCAACCCGTCTCTAAAACTAACAAACCTTTCCCACTAACTTTATTCTTTTAAACACGCAATACAAATCTTAAGTATCTCAGTTATCATTTGTATTGTATAAACTGGGCAACCTCTGAAAGAATTATTTTATGATAATATTCAAAACAGCCATATATTACAAAGTATTTATAAGTGCCTGACTCATTTTTATTGGAATTTCAAAATGTTCTAAAACAAGTATAGGACTAGCAAAATAAGTGGTATGAAAAGCATTAATAATAAACTGCTTTACTCAAGGTGGGAAGAAGTAGGCAGAAAGTACAAAAGGTCCAAGAAAATCATTACTGATGAGTTTATTCAGCATTTTCTACGAGTGCCACCCTTCCTTTATGCAAACCTCCTGGAAGGCTTTCTATGAGATTACCTGTAATGAAATAATAATGGCGTCCAATTGTTTTGTGTATCTTAACAACACAAAGAAATAACTTATTTGTATCTATACCCCGTAAGACAATTAAAGTTTATACTATTAACAGAATCCAATGTTCAATTCTAGAAGATAAATCCACCTAAGTTACATCTAAATTGGTATTCCTCAAATTGTTGGATTAAGGCCAAGGAAAGTTATTTTTCAATAATACTATAGTGTACACAAGAATAAGAAGTACATTTATTTAATAAGGGTATCAGAACAATATTTATGATATTTTTAAAATATATAAAACATATAAAAAATTATTTCTGCTATTTATATAAATATGGCTACAAAGACTAATATTTTCCTATAGTTCTATTGCTAACATGCCTATGAATAGATCCACCATTTTCATCTTTAATAGCAGCTAACATTGAATACATATTAGATTAGTTAACTTTCTGAGTGCTATGTACCAAGCACTGTGCTAAATGCTTGACCTACATTTTCTCCTTTAACCTTTCAGAACAATCCTATGAGGTAGGAAGCATTATCTTTGATTTATAGACAAGGAAAGAGTGGCAGAGAAAGATTCAGCCATCTGCCTGAGGTCACACGGATCAAAAATGATGGAGTCCAGTACACCTGACTTGACTCATCTCATCAACTATATTGTTTAGCACTTGCTTAGTTGGTGATTCTCTAGTAAACGTCGTACAACTATGCTCTGGATTTATGTTCATCCTGTCCAAACTTACTTAAAACTATTATAATATGGACTGCTTCTGGATTTGGTAGAGACTGAGCACTTCGGAAGGGATCACTTTCACTAGGCAACGATCGAGTTCCATCAGCTTCTGAGCAACTAGCCACTTAGTCTTAGATTCAAGCTTAGATCCCAACCACATGTGACACAAATTGCCTTAAACCCCAACAGTATGACTTCCTGTCAGGTGGTAGAGCATGGATGTAACTTCTTAGGTCAGTGTTATGGGTTGAACTGTGTCCCGTCCAAAATTCACGTGTTGTAGTCCTAACCCCCGGTATTCCAGAATGTGACTGTACTGGAGATAGGGCCTTTAAGAGGCAATTACGGCATAATAAGGTCATATGGGTGGGCCCTCATGCAATATGACTGACTGTGTGTCCTTATAAAGAGATTAGAAGATTAGGACACAGACAACAAACAGAGAGGAGACCATGTGAGGACCCAGTGAGAAGATGGCCATCTGCAAGCCAAGGAGAGAGTCCTCAGAATGAAACCAGCCCTGCCCACACCTTGATCTTGGACTTCCAGCCTCCAGAACTGTGAGAAAATAAATTTCTGTTGCTTAAACTACCCAGCCTGTGGCATTTGGTTATGGCGGTCCCAGCCAACTAATACAGTCAGCAATTAAATCCATGTTCAACCTCTGCAGGAATATCTTGTTCCTGAATTACATGCTTTTGACCAATAAAATAGGAAAATTAATTGATTACCATTAGAGCAATGTAGGAGATAGTCTTTTAAAACAAAGCCCCAAAGATGGGGGTAGGGTGGAGCCCAATAAACTGGGTGCTTGTGGATAAAGAGATTCAGAACTCCTGAGGAGATAACAGGAAAGAAAACAAAGAACGGTGAAAGCATGAAGGAGCTCTGTAAAATAAATAAGTTTAGGTAACTCTCCAGGTCAAACATATCCGACAGGTCCCAGGCAGCGGAATAAATTCTGAACTCCTTAGCACTATAGCAAAGTCCCTCAAAAACCCAGCCCAGCGCTAAGCTGCACCCTGTACCATATAAACACTGGCCCCTAGCTGAGCACCACCCATGGTGGACCACTCACCAATTTACATTATGCCCCTCTTTACTCTGAAATTTTGGTGATGATGTTTCATGCATGCATTCATTCAACAAATGTCGTGTAGCAAGGTGCTGAATATTCAAAAGTTTATAAAATGGACAAGTTATAAAATGGACAGTCTATTTCCCTCAGTTTCCAGTCCCTAGTCCCCACTGTAGCTCTGCCTAGTGAAACCTACCATTTACTCTCCAAAGATCCTCCCAACCTCCAATCAAAATGGACAGCTTTCTCTTTGGTACCCCCCCAAATTCTGTTTATATTTCATTTTGGCATTCATATCATACTGAAATATTACGTATACTTACATATATACATATTTACTATGTATGGATTTGTGGATGTATTTGTGTGTGTACATAGATATCAATACAGTTACAGATATATCCATATAGATCGTCCTCTAGATTATAAATTCCATTAGAGCACAGTTTATACTTTAGTTACCTTTGAATTCCCCACATAACACCTAACAGTACTTTGCACATTCTTGGTGTTCAAAAAGTATTTGCTGAACGTCAATTAATTTTAAAATATTAATGAACAATAATCAGTAATATGCTAAGGTACAGAACTAAACAAAAACATGAAACTCACCAAATCTAGGCCCCCAAATTTCTAGGTTTACAATGTTTTCTCTGCAAAACACTGTTGCCCATTCCCTCTGCAAATGTTCGTACTTTTTTTGAGCTGAACTGCCACAGCCCACTTCATGATGCCTGGACTCTGCCCCAGGAATTCATCTCTAGCAGGCCATCTAGAGTGTGGTGTGTAGGTGACACTAACAAAATGACAAAAGCCAGCCAGGTATGGTCTCTGTGGTATATCCAAGGATAATAGCCCAAAGGCTGGACCTGTACCTGCTTGCTGGAACCTAAGATCGGTTTAGAAATTGATGCTTATCACTATCATAAACCGTCTAGCTTTTCAGATGGCATACTGGCTTTCTTAGTTGTGTTTTTCTACCTGTAGGTAAGCGTATCAACAGACTGATCCTTCTAAAGCATATTCAGGGACGTTAACAATAACCAGTGCTTCTCTAACACAGGCTGACAGATGTTTCTCTTGCCATCAGGCTTCGAGACACAGGCTTCAGAGGATTTTGCCCATGCAGGAACCTACCACCATGGTTCACGCCTCAGTTTAAAAACCTTGACTGCTCTCTTCAGGAATTTGATGGTTGTGGTTTAAATTTGACATTTCCATTGTGACTAACAACAATGCCATGTCACAAATGGGAAAAGTTAGAATCTGATCGCTTGTAACCTCTAGCTACCTAAACTTTGGATCTCAACTGATTTTACTAAAAGGTCGAATACTATTTATACAGATCCAGTTCTGTTTTTTAAGTTTCTTTTTCTTCTGTATCAGTGTTCCATGGACCTTTAAAAATGTGTCTCCACTCCCAAACAGGCCAACTGATGACCAGCTTGTATCAGGGGTCAGCCATATCATCACCTCCTCCATAAAACCTTCCCGCTTTCCCGATCAGATACCCACTCCATAGACTCCCATAACAGGCTCCCATGCCTACTCATAGTACTTATCACAGTCAAAGCATTGTAATCCCCTACTGAGCGGTCTGTTTTCACAATAAGTTTTTGAGGACACAGACTGAGTCTTATTCTTCAAGACAAACAATGTCTAACAGAGAGAGAGTGCCCAGTTAAAAAATTTCAAATGAATGCAGAAATGAGTCTATGCAATAGCACAAGCAAACATCAATTTTGAAGTAAAATTGTGTGGACAAAGAATGTCACCTGCCACTTCAGTAAACAAAGGAGGTTGCAGCCATCAAGTCGTCAGCCACTGCAGCCACCTCCGATGGTGCACCTGAGGGGAACTCAGGGTGGAGAAGAACAGGATACTGGCCCTAGATAGTTAAGGTGCACATCAAAGGAATAATTTCAGTAAGCTCAGACTCTTGCATCTTCCCATACACAGAAAAGCATTAAACTCATTAACTTGAGATGTCTCTTTTTTCTTTAGTTAACAGTAATCTTTTGATGTTCCGACTACATGGGTTTTGGGGTTGTTTTTTTTTTTTGGCAAAAACTCCTATATATCCTGGCTCCTCTCTTACCTCTTTGGAACAGTCCCTCAGAGCTATCTGAGAGGCTATATCCCGGGTTTAAGTCCTCAGTAAGTCCATCAAATAAAACATAACCCTCAACTTTTAGGTTGCACATTTTTTTCAGTTAACAATAGTAATGTTTCTCTAAATCCTTACTTCAGGTTATCAACAACACATGGACATCTAAGTTTTCAGTCCCCTATTATACACAGCAGCTAAAGCAGCACAGAAATAACATTATTTGAGTACTTACTATGTTCTGGGAATTTTTCTAAGTCCTTTATGAGTATTATTTAAATGCTCACAAAAAATTCATATCAGGTATGTAGGACTGCTATCCCATTTTATAGATAAGGAAAATAAGGACCCAAGAAGTGAAGTAACTTGTTCAAGGCCCCTCACATAGCACAGCATTATTGTAGACAGAAAGTACCAAAAGTTCTTAAAATTACATTTTAAATTATTTTCTGAGAACTTACTATATGTTCGTCTATGGTTTAATCGTGTCTTTGGACAAGTTTGTTGAAATATAACTTGCATACAATAATTTACCCTTTTTATCTATTTGGCTCAATGAGTTTTGACACATGTACACAGTCATGAAATCACAACCACAATAAAATATATAACATTTTCATCATCTCAAAAATTTTCCACGTGCCCTTTTGCAGTCATTCCCATCCCTCCAGCCCAGCCCACAGCAATCACTGATCTTTTTTCTGTCACTATAGTTTTGTCTTTTCTAGAATATCATACAAATGGAATCATACACTATGTGGTCTTCTGTGTCTGGCTTCTTTCATCTTGCATAAGTCTTCTGAGGTTCATCCATGTTATTGCCAAGTATCAGTAATTTGTTCCTTTTTCTTGCTTGGTAGTATCTCATAGCATGGATATATGACAATCTGTTTATCCATTCACAAGTAGATGAAGATTTGGGTTGTTTCCAGTTTGGGGCTATTTTAAGTAAAGCTTCCATGTATATTCATGCATAGGTCTTTGTATGGACATACGTTTAATGTCTCTTGGGTAGAGAGCTATGAGTGGGGCTGCTTGTTTGTATGGTAAGCTAACACGCACCTTCATAAGAAACTGTCGAACTGTTTTCCAAAGAGGTTGGACCATCCTGCATTCTCAACAGAGATGTATGCAAGTTCTACTTGCTTTATATTCTAAACAGCGCTTGGTTTTGACAGGCTTTTTAATTCTAGCCATTCTAATGGCATCTCACTGTGGTTTTAATCTGCATTTCTCTAATGACTAATGATGTTGAGCATCTTTTCATGTGCATAATTGCAATCCATAAATCTTGTTTGGTGAAGGTCAAAATGTTTGTCCATTTTCCTGTTGAAATGATTTTCTTATTAGTGAGTTGTTAAGAGTTCTTTCTTTAATCAGACAGGCACTTTGCAAATTCTTTCTCTCAGTCTCTGGCTTGAACTTTTATTTCCTTAAAAATATATTTTAAATATATTCCTTAACAATACAGTTTTTAATAAACTTTATTTTTAGAACAGTTTCAGATTTACAGAAAAATGGAGAAGATAGTACAAAGAGTTCCCATATAACCCCATACCCGCTTCCCCCTGTTTTTAACATCTTACATTACTATGGTATGTTTTTTATAATTAATAGCCATTTTTTAAGTTTCTATCTGATAGTTGCAACATCCTGGTCATTCCTGGGTCTGGTTCTATTGACTGCTTTTTCTCTTGGTAGGTTAATTTTCTTTTCCCTTTTTATTCTGCATATCTTATAGATTTTGATTAAATACAAAACACTGTATACAGAAGAGCAGCTGAGACTGAGGTAAATGAATTGACTTCTGGAATGGGCATATCTCTTCTGTTGTCAGGCTATTATTGTGAGTGCTTGAGTTAATCTAAGAGTACTGAGGTGGGTGTGTGTTTTGTTGATGCTATAGTAACTTTTGGTACAGCGAAAACTATGAATTCTTCTAGCAGTGGATTCCGTGAGATCTGGGGTAACAGAGGGTTTTTCTTAGTGTTCCTGTTCCACACCGATACATGGTGGGGTCAAAGGAGTTTTCTTTATTCTCCTGCTGCAGCCTCTGTCTTGACAGACCTTGTGCACCTGAGATTCAGAAGTGAGGCTTTCTCAGCATCCCTTCCTCTTCTACCTATGAATGACAGCCAGCCTCTACCTTGCACCACTGGTGGATCAGTGGATCATGAATCCAAGCCTACTCTCCCCAGCTGATGGGATTTATCCAGCATCAGTGCAGGGCTGAGACAGTATATTTTCTATCCCTATTCCAACAATGTGCCAAACTTTGCCTGGATCCAGGTTTGGGCAGGTTTCTTGCCCATCCCCTGCCTATGACAGCTTTTGTGTCCTATGACAGAAGTCCTGGGACACTGGTGGATTTTGTACCTGTCTCCGAGGGGTAGAGTTGGTCATCACCTACATGCCTGCACCACTGACAAGCTTCCTCTGGTTTCCTGCCCCATTCATTCTTTCTCATGAGTATTGAGTTGAAGGCCTATGGTAAAAAGTGATAAGTACTGATAGATACAGATCCTCTTTGTATCTGGGGTTCCTGACAATTTTAAATTGTCATGCTAGCCCATACTAGCTTTTAAATATTCACAAAAATTTTACTTGTTGTCTTCACATCTGCTTTGATGGCTCCAACCCTCCTTCTCGGGCCCTGCTAAAGACAAAACAATGATGTGTCTCTTCTCTCCTTGGAATTTAGATCATCTGACTACGTTTAGAACTCAGGTCTCTGATGGAACCAAAAATAGGCATGATACTGTACATTATCCACCTTTTTCTCATGGTTAATGTGGGAGCAGTATCTTCTTGTGGTTTTCTACACCTTAAATGAAAGCAGAACTCTAGAGTTAAATATTATTTAAAACAAGTTAATGATCCTATAGGACTTTACAGTATAACCAAAGGCTTTCTCATTATTTTGAAACTTTCCTTTCCTTCTTTCCAACAAAATTAAGCCTCATATTCAGTATGTGAGTCTTTTTTCAGACTCAAATGATCTGAAGGTATCCTAGGAATATTCCCATTCAGACACACACAGTGTTCACAGATGTAACATGGGCTGAGTCTTACTGGAATTGAATAATATGTCAGTTAATTCTTCAGAAGAGGCTAATTCCCTCTTTTATAATTAAGGCCTAGAAGACAGCCTGTTTCTCCAAGTTTATAATTGCTACTCAATTTCAAATATCTATTCTTAATTTTAATTGCAAAATAAGACCATTAAAACACATGAACCTAAGCAAAGGGGATACTTATTACAAATGATTAAATAGGTTTTTTAAGCAAACAAATCAAGACTCACATATGACCCAAAAAGGTATCTTTAAAAGTAATTTTTGTAAATAGTGCTGCAATGAACATTGGGGTGCATGTATCCTTTTGGACTATTTACAATAGCCAAGACATGGAAGCAACCTAAATGCCCATCGACAGAGGACTGAATAAAGAAGATGTGGCACATATATACAGTGGAATATTAGCCATAAAAAAGAATGAAATAATGCCATTTGTAGCAACATGGATGGACCTAGAGATTATCATACTTAATGAAGTCAAACAGAGGAAGACAAATAGCATATGATATCACTCATATGTGGAATCTAATTTTAAAAAAAAATGATACAAATGAACTTATTTACAAAACAGAAGCAGACTTACAGATATCGAAAACAAACTTAGAGTTACCAAAGGGGAAACGTGGGGGGAGGGATAAATCAGGAGCTTGAGATGAACATACACACACTACTATATATAAGATAGATAACCAACAAGGAGCTACTGTATAGCACCGGGACCTCTACTCAATATTCTGTGATAACCTATATGAGAAAAAAATCTAAAAAAGAATGAATATATATATATGTATAACTGAATCACTTTGCTGTACACCTGAAACTAACACAACATTGTAAATCAACTATAACCCAATAAAATTAAATTTTTAAAAAAAATTTAAAATAAATTTTTAAAAAATAATTTTTGTTGGGAGACAATGCTTATTACAACACTAGAGCTATGTACATGATCAAGATATTAATAAATCATTTCTCCTGAGAAGTGCACAGTTCTAAGAAACTCAGACTTGTCTCGTGATAGTCACATTTTTGTTTTGTTTTATTGTTTATTTGATTGTTTGGTATTGGGGACTAAAATAGGACTACCCGCTAACTAACTTGTTTACCAAAATGACTTTCAACTGTTTCCAAATCCCACCTCAAACACCAAATATGCCATTATGGATATTCAAAAACTGTGCTGGAGGCTAAGAAAGCAACTCAAATTAACTTCAAGAAGTGTTCCAAGAAAGAAAAGAATCATTTGATTAAATGCCTGCTTCCAGTACTATTCTCCACTTTGTCTAAAAGAAGAAAAGCCCTGATCTTAAGAACTTATCTTAAACTAAAATCACAAGTTATGTATTTATTAGCAAAGACATTAATTCAGTAAAAACTCCTGAAAAGCAGAACCAAAGAAAAGCAATATTTGCTTTGCAGAGTATGTACCACAGTAACAATCATACATAGTTAATGATGGCTACTCACTTCATCAGTGGATGCTCAAGATTAACAGGGACTTTTGTCACCAAACTGGTGTGATTTAATTTATATATGACTTTCTTTCCAGTCTCCTTTTGCCAATCAGTATTTGTAATGCATGTGGAAAGAATGAAGGAATTCTCCTTATCTTAAATCAAACACGAAATATGGATTCATTCTACCGTAAGTCTGTGAAATTTACACTAATTAGTATGCTATTAAATTTTAAAAATAAAGTAAAAATCTTTAGGACATATTCACTCCCTACCCCACAACTATGCCTCATTTTTCCCATCTATAAAACAAGGATAGCAAAAATAGCATCTTCCTCAGAGACCTGTGATGAGGATTGAATGAAATAATGTGATAAAGCACTCTAACAAATAATATAGACTGTTATCACTATTATTATCCTGCACAAGGGAGGTGGTACAAGGAAGAAGAGAAGTCCTCCCTTGATGTGAAGAGGAAAATCAGACATATCCATAAATAATTCATATAAGGTTGAATCAAGAATAAGTCTAAATTTTACAGTGAATGAAATCAAAGCACAGTGAAAGGTGTTCAGACTACAGGGTGAGTTCCCTACTCTAGGAAGCTCTTGCTTTTTCAATTTGCCTGTTTTCAAAAGAACACCATCCCTCTCCCCGTTTCCCTACAAATCACTTTTAATATAATTTAGCATGTGCATCCCAAAACAGCAATCTTGGGGATAACAAAGAAGATCATGCTTCCTGTCAGGGAGCAGGACTAATATGCCTCAGCAGGTCAAGCATGTCACTGTCACAATGTTTTAATAAACGATCAGAAGATTCAATTCACCACCATTTTCAAGGTAAGTATTATCAATACAAGGAACCATATTAACAGAATAAACATATGGCCCAAACTGCTGTGCCAAGAAGTGGCGGTGAAAACTCTGATTTAAAATGACACAGCAAGGGGCTTCCCTGGTGGCGCAGTGGTTAAGAGTCCGCCTGCCAATGCAGGGCACACAGGTTCGAGCCCTGGTCCGGGAAGATCCCACATGCCGCGGAGCAACTAAGTCCGTGCGCCGCAACTACTGAGCCCGCGTGCCACAACTACTGAAGCCCACGCTCCTAGAGCCCGTGCTCCGCAACAAGAGAAGCCACCGCAATGAGAAACCCGCGCACCGCAATGAAGAGTAGCCGCCGCTCGCCGCAACTAGAGAAAGCCCGCGCGCAGCAACAAAGACCCAGTGCAGCCAAAAATAAAAATAAATAAAATAAATAAATTGATTAAAAAATAAATAAAATAAAATGACACAACAATAAAACTCAAAGTTAATGTCACCAACCTAACTCCAACTCTCCACCACCTCTCCGTAATGAAGTAGGTCTCAAAAGAGTAAATTATTTTGCATACCCTCTGGCTCCACTCTAATCTATAATGGATGCAATATGCATATCCTGAATTTTTCTCCTACTGTGCAAGCCAGAGATACAGGGGGTTCGTGCAATCCCAGATAGCAACGAATCCCCTCTTTTCTTTAGATGCCTTATCAATGACAGTGACTAGAGCACTGAACTTGGATGCAATTAACAATTCACTGAATTATCGTGTTTTTCTTTAGGTAGAGCTATTTTTCACCTTAACTGGATCCTGTAGTTAGCAAGTCCTAAGAATTGCTCAACGGTTTTTTATGTAAAATATTTTCCTCTTCATAAAGATTATCTATTGCTTTATTACTTTCTGGCCATGAAAATATTGCTGCTACTTAATGCAGTACTACTTCTGTCAATCAAGAGTCTCCCAAAGGAGCACTTCCTAATCCAGCAGTGTTCCATTCTGCGTTGATATATGGTTACTTTAAAGTGCCTATATATTTATTGCATGATTGATGGCCAGCTTGGGAAGCATTGGGTGCATCCATTTCTACACACTGAGCTGAATTCAGCACCTGAGGTAGGTATTTCTTCCAGAAACATACCATTCCTGTACCCCATCTTTAATCCTTGCTTCAACTACCTTTTAAAAAAGTAATTCTTTTTGACCTGTCAACACATGTTTAAATGTAAATCAAGGATTTGTTACAACAATATTTCTTACAGAGTTTTCCAACTTCATCTTTGTTACAATTGGGCTATTGTTTCTATGCAAAGCCAAACATTCAAATTAAAATGAACGCCACTTCAATTTCTTTTATAAGGGTTTTCAGTTTAACATGGCATCAGGCAAGCAGCCCCCATCTGTATTTTCCACCAACAGGCCTTGGGTAGGGTGAGGGCAGGAAGGGAGCAGACTAGTTGATGGGGGAGTACAAGGGGGTGGGGGGAGTGGAAGAGTGGGAGGATGAAGGAGAAGAATATAATTCTAGAATCTGGGAGCAATTTCCCCAACTATACTTAGGGGGGAAAAAAGCCCATTTTGGCTGTGAAAACAGTAAAATCAATAAAGATTCAAGTTAACCCCTCACCCCCCTCAGAGTCTCTGCCCTCTGGTTCAAAAACAAAATGTCTGCAAAACCAGAAAATTAAATCGTTACCCACGACTATGTGGCTGTTGTCTTTTGAGCAAGAAGGGTGCGGGGCTGGTCCCCACGTCTCACTGCTGTCACTGCCTCTCTTGCTTGTCTAGACAGAGACGGCAACTTCCAAAAAGCTATTGGCAGGAAGTCAACTGTAATAATATCATGACAATAACTGCCATAGTAGTTACCAAACTGAAGGTAAATGTCAAACATCGTTCATGAAAGAAAAGCTCTGTAATGTAAAAGAATGTCACAATAATCTGGGAGTAAGATCACAAAATTCCTCCTCTCACACTCAGGTTGCTTCAAAAGAGAACACTTACGGATGGTTTCATATTAGGAAATTTGTTCATGCAATACATCACAACATTAGGCCCAGGAAGAAAAAGACTTTCAATTAGTTTTAAGTTGCTACAAAGATATTTAATAGAATCAAATATCCATTCCCAATAAAAATGCCTACAAAATTAGGAAAACAAAGATGCTTTTCAACATCATGAAGAGTATCTTAAGCTGAGAGCCAATGGCAGAAAAATAACAAAATACTTGTAGCATGTCCATTAAAATTTGGAATAAGACAAGAACATCTAATTATCACTATTATTTAACAATGCTACATAAATTCTAGCTAATGCAATAGGACCAGAACACAGAAATAAAAGCTATAATTCCTGTAAAGTAGGTGATAAAATTATCACCTGTGTATGATTACATATAACATTAGAACTCTATCTTATATCATGTCCCAAAATAAATTTCGGATGAATTAGAGTTAAATGTAAACCTAAAACCAAATAAATTAATTGGAGATATAGGTAAATATTAACTGATCCTGGACTAAAGAAGGGATTTATTATAAGAATAAAAGTAATCACAAAAATAGATTGATTATACTTCTCTGTTAAAAAAAAAGGTTCAACACGATCCCTATCAAATTACCAATGGCATTTTTCACAGAACTAGAACAAAAAATTTTACAATTTGTATGGAAACACAAAAGACCCCGAATAGCCAAAGCAATCTTTTTTTTTGTTTTTTTTTTTGATTGATTTGAGTCCTCTCCCTTTTTTCCTTGATGAGTCTGGCTAAAGGTTTATCAATTTTGTTTATCTTCTCAAAGAACAAGCTTTCAGTTTTATTGATCTTTGCTATTGTTTTCTTTGTTTCTATTTCATTTATTTCTGCTCCGATCTTTATGATTTCTTTCCTTCTACTAACTTCGGGTTTTGTTTGTTCTTCTTTCTCTAGTTGCTTTAGGTGTGAGGTTAGGTTGTTTAAATTTTTTAATTAAATTATTTGTTTATGGCTGCATTGGGTCTTCGTTACTGCGCACGGGCTTTCTCCAGTTGTGGCGAGCGGGGGCTACTCTTTGTTGCAGCGCGCGGGCTTCTCATCGTGGTGCCTTCTCTTGTTGCCCAGCACAGGCTCTAGGTGTGCGGGCTTCAGTAGTTGTGGCACGCGGGCTCAGTAGTTGTGGCTCACAGGCTCTAGAGCACAAGCTCAGTAGTTGTGGCGCACGGGCTTAGCTGCTCCATGGCACGTGGGACCTTCTCGGACCAGGGATCGAACCTGTGTCCCCTGCATTGGCAGGTGGATTCTTAACCACTGTGCCACCAGGGAAGTCCCCAAAGCAATCTTGAGAAAGAAAAACGGAGCTGGGGGAACCAGGCTCCCTGACTTCATACTATACTACAAAGCTACAGTAATCAAGACAGTATAGTACTGGCACAAAAACAGAAATATAGGTCAATGGTACAGGATAGAAAGCCCAGAGATAAACCCACACACCTGTGGTCACCTAGGCTATGACAAAGGAGGCAAAAATATACAAGGGAGAAAAGACAGTCTCTTCAATAAGTGGTGCTGGGAAAACTGGGCAGCTACATGTAAAAGAATGAAATTAGAACAATCCCTGACACCAGACACAAAAATAAACTCAAAATGGATTAAAGACCTAAATGTAAGGCCAGACACTATAAAACTCTGAGAGGAAAACATAGGCAGAACACTCTTTGACATTAATCACAGCAAGATCCTTTTTGACCCACCTCCTAGAGAAATGGAAATAAAAACAAAAATAAACAAATGGGACCTAATGAAACTTCAAAGCTTTTGCACAGCAAAGGAAACCATAAACAAGATGAAAAGACAACCCTCAGAATGGGAGAAAATATTTGCAGACAAAGCAACTGAAAAAGGAGTAATCTCCAAAATGTACAAACAGCTCATACAGCGCAATACCTAAAAAACAAACAATCCAATAAAAAAATGGGCGGAAGACTTAGACATTTCTCCAAAGAAGACATACAGATGGCCAACAAACACATGAAAAGATGCTCAACATCACTAATTATTAGAGAAACGCAAATCAAAACTACAATGAGGCATCACCTCGTACCAGTCAGAATGGCCATCCTCAAAAAATCTACAAACAATAAATGCTGGAGAGCGTGTGGAGAAAAGGGAACCCTCTTGCACTGTTGGTAGGAATGTAAATTGATACAGCCACTATGGAGAACAGTATGGAGGTTCCTTAAAAAACTAAAAATAGAATTACCATACGACCCAGCAATCCCACTGTTGGGCATATACCTGGAGAAAACCATAATTCAGAAAGAGTCATGTACCACAATGTTCATTGCAGCTCTATTTACAATAGCCAGGACATGGAAGCAACCTAAGTGTCCATCGACAGATGAATGGATAAAGATGTGGTACATATATACAATGGAGTATTACTCAGCCATAAAAAGGAATGAAATTGGGTCATTTGTAGAGACGTGGGTGGACCTAGAGAGTGTCATACACAGTGAAGTAAATCAGAAAGAGAAAAGCAAATACCATATAATAAAGCATATATGTGGAATCTAGAAAAATGGTATAGATGATCTTATTTGCAAAGCAGAAATAGAGACACTGTCATAGAGAACAAATGTATGGATACTAAGGGGGAAAGGGATGGGGTGCGAGGAATTGGGAGACTAGGATTGACACGTATACATTATTGGTACTATGTATAAAATAGAGAGCTGATGGGAACATACTGTATAGAACAGGGAACTCTACCTAATGCACTGCGGTAACCTAAATGGGAGGGAAGTCCAAAAGGGAGGGGATATCTGTATGTGTATGGCTGATTCATTTTGTTGTGCAGTGGAGGCTAACACAACAGTATAAAGCAACCATTCTCCAATAAAAATTAATTTAAAAAAAGAGAAAGGAAAACCTAAAAGGCAAATGGTAAATTGAGTAAAATATTTTCAATTATTATAACAGACAAACAAATTATGTATGTTATCGTTATTTAAAGAGCTTTTTGAAATTATGGAAAGAACATTTAGCCTCAGCAGAACCATAAGGACATGAACTAATAATTTAAGATAGGTCTTCATATTGAGAATAACTTCATAATCACAAGATTTTGTATTATACGACAAAGATTAGCCAGATGTTTTGAGGAATTACTGTCAGTTATTCTTTGAGGCACTTTTCATATACTGCCTCTCTGATTCAACACCCTTAAAAAGTAGGTAATATTATACCCATTTTATAGATGAGGCAACTTAGTTTTAGAAAGATTAAATAATTTGTCCAAGTAAATGGTAAAAAAGAATGTAACTTCAATTCTAAGTCTGTACCCTCTATATTCCTCCAGTCTGGAAGAAACAACCAAAATTATTGATAAGGTGGAATACATAAGAGTTTTCAAATTTTGGACATCCAAAAATAAATCATTAAAATCTAACGTAAACCACACTCTGAAAAATCTCTGCAACCTCTATGCAACAATGATTATTTTCCTTAATATATAAAGAGCTCTTGCCAAGCAACTGGAAGTGGTCTAAGACCAACAGAAAAAACAGGCAAGCACAGTGAACAAGCAATACATAATTATAAAAGCCACAAACATGAAATTATGTAAATCAATAATCTAAGAAATGTCATTCGAAGAATGATGAAATACTATTTCTCAAACATGACATTTTCAAATTACGAAGAAATTAAAATAATCAATAATAACATGGGTGAGGTTTCAACCCAATAAGAAAATGGTTAAATTAATTATGGTGCTAAACTAAGATGGAATATGTCTTAGCATTAAAATCATTTTTCAAATGATATCTGCCAACATAGGACTAGCCTTATCCTTACTTTTATCCAATACCAGATTTATGCATGTGTACAAGACAGAAATTCTAATTCATAGGTGATTTTTAAAGAAATACAATGTAGTGTTAGAAACTGTAAAACAGACCATTTTAAATTTCTTCTCAGTCTGCTTCAGTGTTCTCCAAATTTTCTCAATTCAGTATATTTACTTTTCAATCAGAAATATTTTCAAAATTGTATTAGAAACAATGATTTATTCACTATCAGTAAGAACACTTCAAACTTGTTAAGTTCTTTTAGAATTTACAAAACAACCTCATAAATATTATCCCATTTAATTCATACTATAACCTTTTGAGATAAATACTGGCATTATTTTAAAGAAGAAATAACGTTTCTTAAACTAAAAAGATCACATTTCCTTATGTCTTCCAAGGACAGGGCAGAGAGAAAGGGCAGGCAAAGAAGGGGCCCTTAAAACAAAATGAAAATTTAAATTATGAACAAGACCTATAGAAACTCTAAACAATGTCAGTGATAAAACACTTCTCCCTGAAAAAAACCTTTTGTTGGCCTAACTTCTAGCTGTCACAGTTACTGTCGAGTTTCAATGGCATTTACATTCGCTTCAAATTAGCATCTTTTATTACCTGTCCTTTTATAGGCATTGTGTTCTACCTGGAAGTTAATTCACATAACTCCTGGTTATATGCTTGGCACCAACCCACAAACTTGGTTATAAGAGTCCTTTCTAAAATAAGTTTGTAGGACTTCCCTGGTGGTGCAGTGGTTAAGAATCCGCCTGCCAATGCAGGGGACACGGGTTCAATCTCTGGTCCAGGAAGATCCCACATGCCGTGGAGCAACTACGCCCGTGCGCCACAACTACTGAGCCTGCGCTCTAGAGCCCGCGAGCCACAACTACTGAGCCCACATGCCACAACTACTGAAGCCCGTGCGCCTAGAGCCCATGCTCCGCAACAAGAGAAGCCACCGCAATGAGAAGCCGGCGCACCGCAACAAAGAGTAGCCCCCGCTCGCTGCAACTAAACAAAGCCCAGGTGCAGCAACGAAGACCTAACACAGCCAAAAATAAATTAATTAATTTTTTTTAAAAAACCTTAAAAATAAATAAATAAAATAAGTTTGTAAAAGTTGTCATGTCTCTCCCATGGTACTACATGAATAAGTTAAACTGTAGATTGAAAATAAACAATTATAGCATCATGATTTGTAAAAACAAAACAGAAAAACGTGAAACTTGAGTTAGTTCAATTCCATTATTCTTAAGACCACTTAGAGTTTTTATATGTGTTGAAAACTCAAAACGGTGAAACAGTACAAACTGCAAGGTGCAATATGTTAGTTTGGTTAAGTGCAAATTCTATTTTATAGATGAAATGTTTTTACTAAATTTGAATTCTTTAAAACTGAAATATATTCCTTATTTTAACTGTTACTGTTTAAAACTAAAGAAGAAATCAAGAAAATAATTGCTGTGTATTATTCCATGACTTTTACTTAAAATAGTTTTTTCAAATAGAGGTAGGGTGTTAAAAAAATATGGGTGTCAAATACAACAGGTACACTTCTAGTCTTATTATAAAATTATGGTATGCTCTAGGGAAAATATCTCAAAATTTGGAAAATCTCTTCATTATGATTTTGGTAAAGAATACATGCTGATTGTTTTCCTCACCTTTCGGACATGTTCCAAATGAAGTAGGTCTTATTTTGTTTGTATTTATAACTTTATGGAAACATAACAGTAAGGTTTTAAGAGCTCATCAGACCATTTATTTCAATTAGAAGCAGTAATTAAATCTCTTTAAACTATTAGATGTCACTTAGTCTCTATGTAAGACAGATTGTATGCTTAATGCCTTTCGGCATGATCCACAATTATTTGCCCTTAATACTTTTTATATTGACTGAAAACAAGGATTCCCTTCCTGCTCCTCCCAGGCGTCCTCAAGTCCAAATCAGCGGTTGATCTGAAATAGCATTTTTCATAAAACTTAGAAAATACTGTTAAAAACGTTTTAACTCAAGTGCTAGCAGTAGTATAATAAGCCTTAGCTATAGCTAAGGACTCGATGCTGTTTCCAGCTCTACACAGACTATAACCTTGAAAAGTTATACCGATCATGGTCCTGGGTGTACTCTCCCTCACCATGGGCAATGTTCTTCCAAATACCTTAGGATATCCCTTGTTAATTTCAAGCACCAGCGTTGGTTGAGTCCGTGTCACCTGACTTACCTTACTTCAAGAAAATTCATTTCAGAACATACTTCTGGTGAACTGGAATCTAATTACTTACATAATCTGAAAAAATGTGCTTTTTTATCAAAATTTCTTTCTTATTTTTCATGGCATGCGTTAGACAACTACCTAAGGGCAGACAAGGTTCATGAGGCCACCCTTAGTACTGCGAACCCTGCCTTGAGCATCTTTTTCTCATTGAACAGTGAGGAAGGAAGAATGAGCACAACTGAGACCTCTTTAAGACTGGAGACGCCAGTGCAGAGGAAAGAGCTTTCTTTTTTTTTTTGACCTTTTTAATTTTAATAAAAATATGAAAATAATAATACATACCAAGAAGGAATAGCTGTATTTTTCTTCCCATCCACAGAGGCAGTAGTGAAGAGTGTGACCTTGGGCAAGTTGTATGACCTTGGGCAGGTTGCTTAACCTCTCTCTTTTTTTTGCTCTTTTTTTATCTTCCTTTTTTTAAAAATTTTCATTGCAGTATATTTGCTTTACAATGTTGTGTTAGTTTCTACTGTACAGCAAAGTGAGTCAACTATACGTATATATATATATATATCCCCTCTTTTTTGGATTTCCTTCCCATTTAGATCACCACAGAGCATTGAGTAGAGTTCCCTGTGCTATACAGTAGGTTCTCATTACTTATCTATTTTATACACAGTATCAGTAGTATATATGTCAATCTCTCACTACCAGGTGACAGTTTTGAACATTACAACCGAATTTTGAAAATCTAATTTTTGAAGTTTTTACAAATAATTTTCATTATTGTATCCTCAGGCCTGCAGAAATGACTGGGTATCACTTGTACTAAAAATTTACTGCTGATTAATTACCAAATCCCCCTATTATCAGGAGTAAGACCTGGGCCAACAGGCTTTTCTGTACACAGCCAAGACATGACCACTATGATGGCGGCTGAAATGTCCAAGCAAGTACAGCTACGGGGTAACAGGGGCCAGGCTATCCATCTGGCAAATGTTGTTTGCTCAATGCCTGCTAATATCCACAAACTTGGTTATAAGAGTCATTTTCTAAAATAAGTTTATAAAAGTTGTCATGTTTCCCATGGTACTACATGAATAAGTTAAACAATAGATTGAAAATAAACAATGATAGCACCATGAAGGGAGAGGAATTCTTGGGAGAAGGAATATTTACTGTCATTTCAGCTTCTGCCAGGACCCAAGGCACAACTCCAAAGGACACAAGCATATTCTCTGCCAACCTCTCTCTTTCTTTTCTAAATATTTTTTCTATATCCTTCACCCTGGCCCCCAAAAACAAAAGCCCTCATGCCACCTGTCTCTCCAAACACCTCCATCCCAAGCCATCTCTCCCCAAGATCCATGAATAACCCTATTACCATGAGAGTCTTGTTACTTACAGTAATTAAATTCACGCTGAGGCATGAATGAAGCTTAACACTCCTACAGCATTGTTAAATAACATTATATTAACTCAGCTCTACTTGGTAGTGTGTGGCAAGGAGCTATTTTTCAGTGAAGAAGTCTATACACCTTCCCCATCCACCATCTACCCTAGAGCCTGCCTTCAGCTTTTCCAAGTCTGCTAGAAAACAGGATACTTTTACAGTCCCATACAATCCACATCTACCACAACCCCCATGCACAAGTACTGCCAAACTCACAGGACCAATACAACATCACACATAGCTTGTAACCTGCAGCGCAAACATAGGAATGGTGAGGGTACTTTCTATTCACATTTAGCTATATACATCCTACAAGCTATACAAGGATATACATCCTACAAGCTATAAACACCAGATGCATAATACCTAGTATTTGTATATTAACGCAATACGCTCCATAAACCTCTAATCTCTCCATCTCCCCCCTCATTGGTATCATGTGAGCAGACAGAGAAATGAGGGCTCTTCAACGCCATCCCCACAAAGTTCCCAGTCTCCTCATTCATCCTTCCTCTCCGCCCCTCTGTCATGGAGAAGGCATCCCCTCCCACTGGAAGTGTGTCCTCCTTTTTTTTCCAGTGCTCTGGACACAATTCCCTCCCACCTCCTTGATCTCTTGGGTGGTCTCCCTTCTCCCACATCTTCACCCGCTCCCTCTCTCTGGCTCCCTCCCACCAACACTTAGACATGCTGTAGCTTCTCTCATCCTTAAAAAAAAAATACAAATTCACAAAACTCTTCCCTTGACTCAAATTCTCCCTTCTTCCTCCAGCTATAGCTTTAGTTCTATCTTCTCAGTCTGACTTCATTAAAAAGTTGCCTATAGTATATCCAGACAATGGAATATTACTCAGCGCTAAAAACAAATGAGCTATCAAGCCATGAAAAGACACAAAGGAACTATAAATGCCTATCACCAAGTGAAAGAAACCAATCTGAAAAGGTTATATACTATGCAGCCTTTCCAAATATGTGACGTTCTAGAAAAGGCAATACTGTGGAGAGAGCAAAAAATCATTGCTTGCCAGGAGTTGGGGGAAAAGAAGAATGAATAGGCAGAGCACAGAGGATTTTTAGGGCAATGAATATACTCTGCATGATACCATAATGATGGCTACATGTCATTCATTATACATTTGTTCAAAGTCAAGAATGCACACCACCAAGAGCGACCCCCTAATGTAAGCTATGAACTTTAGGTGATTATAATGTATCAAGGTAGGTTCATCAATTGTAACAAATGTACCACTTCTGGTGGGAATGAGGAACACTATGCACGTGTGGGGCAGCGGTATATAGGAACTCTCTGGACCATCCTCTCAATTTTGCTGCGAACCTAAAACTGCTCTTTAAAAAAAATTAAATCTTAAAAAAAAAACTTGTCTATGCTCCCTGTTTCCACGTCCTCTCATTGGTCCATCACTTGAACCTGCTATTTCAGAGGTCCCCGCTGGCATGGCTGCTACTTCCCATGGATACATTTAGTTCTTGTCCTGCTTGACCGGTCTCTGACCTCCTGACCAGTCCCTCCTCCCCGAAGCGTCACTGCTTCCACTGACTCACCCTTTCTGCCTCCCTCAAAGGTTCTTCGTCCTCTGCCCATCTCCCAAATCCTGGTGTTCCCCAAGGTTCTGTCCTGGTCCCTTCTCCCTTCTCCCTCTACAGATCACTCATATTTGTGGCTTCAATGTGCAGACTACTCCCAAATCTGTATCTTTTGTCCCAGCATCTCTCCTCTGCTCCACAACTGTATTTCCAACTGCCAACTAAACAAATATGTTCAAATATGCCTCCGGCATCAGACACTCAGTATATTTAAACCTGAAGGCAACATCTTTGTTTCCAAACTTGCTCTTCTCCTGGGTCCCCTGCTCAGGAAAGGGCATCGCAATCCTAAATCAGAAATCTACACGTCATCTCAACCTCTCTCTCCTCTCGTCCCCGTCATCCAATCATCCAGTTCTGGCAATTCTACCTCTCAGCTACCTCCATGGCACCTCCCAGCCTGTCGCCACGCAGTCCAGGCTGCCAGCAAATCTCTCCTGACACTGCAATCTCGTCCTAATCATTTCCTCTATCTCTGGTCAGGATCCATCAATAGCTCCCCTCTTGAGATATACTCCAACTCCTACATATTACTCCAAGGCCATCCAGGACCAGCCCCTGCCTGTCTCGCCATCTCTTGCCACTTCTTCCAAGCATTCTATGCTCCAGCCAGACTGAATTCCTTTAAATTCCCGGTGCCCTGCTGCACTTCTTCCCTTTCTGGCCCTTTGCACACACTGTTCTCCATACCTAGAACACTTGTTCCCTTAGGACCCTCCTCTCCTTCAGGCTAAACCCTCCATCCTTCAGTTCTCAGACCAAAGGCCAGTTGTAGAAAGTCTGCCATGATCCCCCCTCCCCGCAAACTAGGTTGGAAGCAATCACTACACTTCATCACTGTTGTTCATTCCATTTTATGTCTTCCCCGCTCGATCCCAAGTTCCTTGAAGGCAGGGCTTCTGCATTCTGCCAATCATAGTAACCTGGAGCCTGGCAGAGCCTCAGCATAGAGAAGCGCGGTAAAGTATTGAGAACATGTACACAAAGCTTTTCCCAATCCTTACTTTGTGAAAACATATCCCCACTTCATTAAGGTAGAAATCACAGCAGTCGGAGAAGCTAAGGACAGGGCAGAAGAGGGATTCATCCAATGTCTTTAGATTTCAAGTAGCGCTCTTTCCAAGCTCCTGGTTTTCCAAAGTGGATTGCCTTGGTACAAAGAAAAACTTACTTTTCTTACATTTTAACTCACCTAAAAGAGGAAAGTGGCAACTGTTGATAAGACAATGAACACAGCACTGCAGCACAGTTCCTGGTAACATGAACTGTTACTGGGGCAAATACCACAATCCTGCAGTCCTTTCAAGTAATTCTTGGGAAAATTCCTCAACTTACTTTCCTCTGTAAAGATTCACTATTCCTGCCTTGATCACCCTACGCAAAATCCGCTTTCAAACCATCTAATATTCTCACCAAAGTCCAAAAAAATTACAAGGATCAGCCATGCAGACTATAAAGGAGACGTGAGGCCTCTCTAACAAGCAGAATTCCAAATGCACAGAATGAACACTGTGTTCTGATCATGACAGAGCCAAGGAATCTGGAGAAATTAAAAAGTGGATCACACTTTAAAGATGAGTCCTGGGCTTCCCTGGTGGCGCAGTGGTTAAGAATCCGCCTGCCAATGCAGGGGACACAGGTTCAAGCCCTGGTCCGGGAAGATCCCACATGCCGCGGAGCAACTAAGCCCGTGCGCCACACCTACTGAGCCTGTGCCCTAGAGCCCGTGAGGCAGAACTACTGAGCCTGCGCGCCACAACTACTTAAGCTCGCGGGCCTAGAGCCTGTGCTCCGCAACAAAAGAAGCCACCGCAATAAGAAGCCCGCGCACCGCAACGAAGAGTAGCCCCCGCTCGCTGCAACTAGAGAAAGCCCGAGCTCAGCAAAAGACCCAACTCAGCCAAAAATAAATAAATAAATTTATTTATTTTAAAAAAAGAGTCCTAACACTGTTGCAGAAAACAACGTCTTAGATCATTTAAAATCCAAAATTTAAGAAGCAATGCACACATAAGCAACAAATTCAGAAAAGCCAACATGATTTGGCACTATACACGTGCATGCTCAGTTTGGGGTACATTAATTGTATTTTAGTTTCTATTTCAGTGTGTGTTTTTCTTGTAACAAATATATGAAGTGACAGAATTTTTTTTACACTTAAATTCGTCAGCTCCATTTTTTTGATCCCCACTTGGAGCATCAATGAAGGAGGTACAAAAACACTTCTGGCCCCATTTTATTCTTCATCAGTTCGACAAATTACATATGTATAGAAAGTGAATGAGGGTATATTTTTACTATCAAACATTATTGTTATGGGATTTATATAGAAGTTGACAGAAATTATTATTTACAAAAGTAAATAGTACTACAATGTAAGTCGAAATTTTCTTCGATAAATTGCACTTACTCAAATGCACTACCATCTCACACACTGATCTAGGCAGGAATGCACAGTCCAAAGCCAATGCCCAGACATTCATGTCCTTAGAATCCTCTTCCACTTATCCTTTTCAGCTTCTGAGTTTGATATCAGAATCAAAATGTGTTACATCATCCCCACCTGCAGCCCACACTCTCCTCTGCCCTCCCAGCCCTGTACCCAGCTCTTCTCCTGAAGAAGAAGCAAGCCCTAGTGATATTAACTTGTTCTCGGCATCCCTTTCTGGCCAGGACTTGACCTCTGCCCTCACCATGTGCCCAGGAGCTCACACTCTCTCAGCCTAAGCCCGCCTCACTTCCCGGGATGTAATCACAAAAGTCTGACTGGTCTTGAACTCCTTTGACCTGCCATCTCCAGAAACGAGCCTTTATTTTACAGTGATGGTCAGAGTCATTATATACACACTACACATATCTCCACCTCTACCTGCCTGGGAAAACTGTGTTCTCCCCTTCATCGCCCTGTTTGGGGCACATATCAGAAACACAGTCAGAGTGGGTAACTGGAACATGTGTTTAATTTGAGGCAAACTGTCCTCCGGACTTGCCCTCTTTATATAGTTCTTATAAAACAAATTTATACTCTTAAGCAGGTTATCTCAGTTGCCAGTCTTACAAGATAACATATGGATAATATTAAACCTTCTATTCTCATCTACCCTAGATATTTTTATCAATTTTTTACAAAGTTTTCTCTTGAACTTCCTTAAATCCAGACATTATGACCGTAACTTAAGACTATAAAGCAACGCAAGTGTCCTAGACAAGCACACATTTGGATTATCCGCACACAACATTTGGATTATCCGCATGTCTCTGCTGCGGTGCTGTGTCTACTCCCCTCCAGCTACAGCATCCTTGCCATCATTTTCCGCTGAGCTTCTCTCTATGTCTTGACTTTCCCGCTGAGGTGCTCCTTTTCCTGGGCAACTCCAGGCAAGCTTGAGGATTACATGTACTGTTTACTTCTCCCTTTCAAGTCAGGACCCTCTACCTGGATGGCTGCAGAAGCCTGAACTGAACAGACTCAGCTGGTGGCCGAGCTCTTGTAAGAAATTAAGACCTTCTGTAGTTAATTATTAAAAGCCCAAATCCACAGTTCAGCCTTCCTCACAGATCAGCTGCCATACTTTCCCAGCTTCTCCACAGGGAAGTCCTCACTGGTGACGGAAAATCTCACTTCCTTGTGTTGTGCCCTCCTTTCCTACATGCGAATCCACTCAGGCTTTCTAGAAGTCACAGCTGTACCTGCTTCATCTCATCTGGATTAACAATCAACCAAACCGGTGACCCAGCACAGAACTCAGCAGCACGCCCTCGTGACCCCATTACCACCAATGTCCTTAGCACCCATTACCTCCCTATACTTAAGCTGAAGGAACTTATCCCAAGCGGACTGACTTGTGTTTTGTTAACTTCTCCCCTAGACTGCTCATGTCAGTCGTTCACTTTTCAAATTTGCAGCTGGGATTCGACTTTCTGGAATTGAGAGCAACAGGGCAACATTTCTCACTCTTTGAAAAAAAGAGTCGGCCAATTTCCCTTGGGAGCTTCTCAAAAAGGTGAGAAAAAGAAAGGTCGAGAACAATGTGGGTTTTAACCAGTCTTCTGGTACCTTCAGACCCAAACACTACCACGGAGGGTATCATGACCTGTCCTGTGCTCCTGGAGAAGCACCGCGCGCCCAGTTCCTGACCGAGACTACGCGGACACTGGTCCTAGTTTAGAAGTAACACCTGGGTGAGGGATCCTGTCTTATCAACCGTTGGTGACACCGGGAAGCAAGGAATAAAAGAGCGAACACAGAAAGAACCCAGAAGAGAATCCCAAATACCCAAAGCCTCCTCGTCTCCCGTCGTTTCCTGGGAAAAGTGGGCTGCCAAGCCTGGGCAGCAGCGGCCGGGCCGCGTCCCTCCCGCCGCGCGCCCACGCCGCCTCCTTACCTTGCGGGAGTACGGGGGCTTGCTCAGGTGGATGCCGTCGCGGACGAGCTTATCCCTGATCATGATCTTCAGCTTCAGTTTCGGGTAGCTCACCAGCTCCCTGCCGCGAGGGGCGGTCGTCTGGCTGCGGGGGTCCCCGTGGGGGCCCTGGGCCTGGCCGCCGCAAGGCTCCCCCCGGCGGCGAGTGGGGACAGCGACCGCGGGCGGCCCGGGTGGTGCGGGCGGCGGCTGCGGCTCCAGCGTGAAGTAGAGGCCGGCGGCGGCGGCGTCCTGCTCCCGCAGCCGGCGCACGGCCTCCAGGATGCGGCGCCGGTGCGCGGGCGCCAGCACCCCGATGGCGTCCAGATCCGGGTCCCCGATCTGCTTGCACACCTCCAGGTCATCGTAGCCGTTATCCACGAAGGACTCCGCGTACTGCGGGAGCTGCAGCGCTTTCAGCCACTCGTAAACTATGTTGGTGCACATGGTGGGACTGGAACCCCCGCCGGCAAACGGCGTCCCAGCGCCCGAGCGGCACGGGCGGCACCAGTTCTGAGAACTTTTAATCCTCTCCTCCAAGGGGAAAGAAAAATCTCAGTGAAGTTTTCCTTTTAAAGAAAAGGATAGGGCCGGAGGTAGAAAGCCATCAGAAGCCTGAAGAGGGAGAAGCGGAAAAGCGACAAAGTGAATTCCCCAAGCAGCCTCGAGCTCGCAGGCACTGACGGCTGGGGGAGCCGCTCTGCGCCGCCCCTAGATTCTCCGCCGCCGCCGCCGCCGGCGCCGCGGGGAGGGGCGCGCGGCGGGCGCGCGAGGGGGCGGAGGCGGGCGGGGCCCGGGCACACCCCTCGGACCCGCGCGGGGTCAGCGGCGCGGCGCGCCGCCCAGGACTTTCTGCAGCCCGGACCGTCCTGGGGCTGCGCGCCGCATCTCAATTTCTGGCCGCCGCCGTTGGCGTCTGAACGCGCGCCCCACGCTGCGGAGGCAGCTCCTCGGCGCAGATGCGCGGCCGCCCA